>NC_091362.1:5144483-5201983 GCF_038502225.1 Cherax quadricarinatus
AGTTCAATCAAAGGGCTCCCATTATCATTTACACCTGGCACCCCAAACTTACCTACCACACCCTCTCTAAAAGTTTCTCCTACTTTAGCATTCAAGTCCCCTACCACAATTACTCTCTCACTTGGGTCAAAGGCTCCTATACATTCACTTAACATCTCCCAAAATCTCTCTCTCTCCTCTGCATTCCTCTCTTCTCCAGGTGCATACACGCTTATTATGACCCACTTCTCGCATCCAACCTTTATTTTAATCCACATAATTCTTGAATTTACACATTCATATTCTCTTTTCTCCTTCCATAACTGATCATTTAACATTACTGCTACCCCTTCCTTTGCTCTAACTCTCTCAGATACTCCAGATTTAATCCCATTTATTTCCCCCCACTGAAACTCTCCTACCCCCTTCAGCTTTGTTTCGCTTAGGGCCAGGACATCCAACTTCTTTTCATTCATAACATCAGCAATCATCTGTTTCTTGTCATCCGCACTACATCCACGCACATTTAAGCAACCCAGTTTTATAAAGTTTTTCTTCTTCTCTTTTTTAGTAATTGTATACAGGAGAAGGGGTTACTAGCCCATTGCTCCCGGCATTTTAGTCGCCTCATACGACACGCATGGCTTACGGAGGAAAGATTCTTTTCCACTTCCCCATGGACAATAGAAGAAATAAAAAAGAACAAGAGCTATTTAGAAAAAGGAGAAAAACCTAGATGTATGTATATATATATATGCATGTGCGTGTCTGTGAAGTGTGACCAAAGTGTAAGTAGGAGTAGCAAGATATCCCTGTTATCTTAGCGTGTTTATGAGACAGAAAAAGAAACCAGCAATCCTACCATCATGCAAAACAGTTACAGGTTTTTGTTTCACAGTCATCTGGCAGGACGGTAGTACTTCCCTGGGTGGTTGCTGTCTACCAACCTACTACATATATATATATATATATATATATATATATATGTATATATATATATATACCTATATATATATAATATATATATATATATATATATATATATATATATATATATATATATATATATATATATATATATATATATATATATATATATATATATGCAAAACAACCACTCTGAAAGAATAGAGAAATTCAAAGCGCTTTCGTGACTACTCACATTATCAAGGAACTATGAAAGTAAAGCATCCAAGGAAGCTATATAAGGGGTCTGGCCAACACCTCACTATCAGATCCCACAACTGTTAAACACCTGACGCGCGCTGGCCCAACTGGACAGGTCCTTTGCACAACTCACCAACAAACTATTCTACCCAAGAAATTTTAAAATTATTATTTGTCCAGTGTATTATTAAATTCTTCCCAAATTCTATTAATTATAAATGAATCTAATTTATATAAACCAAAGGAAATATTCATATTATTGTCAAAACTGCTTTTTATGAAACAAGATTCAATTATATTCCAGTCGACCATGGACTTGCTTGATACTACTTTCTCAACTTTTTGAAAATCAATTGGATGGTTAAAATCTCTTACATGAATAAATAGAGCATTGGAATCTTGTCCAGTTCTAATGCTATATTTATGTTGTTTTAATCTTAGTTCGAGATTTTTACCAGTTTGACCGTAATAAACTTTATCGCAAATTTTACAAGGAATCTTATAGACACATCCATCAGCATTTTGGGGGGAATTCTTTATCAAAAGTTTTTTTTACTGTATCAAGATTTTTGAATACAACTTTAATATTAAAAGTCTTAAGAAGAGAAGGCATATCAACCAAGTTTTCATGGTAAGGGAGAACCAACATATTTTTAGTTGAATAAGGCTGGTTGTCCCTTTTTGGATTGTAAAAAGTATTTCTAACAACTTTAAAACATTTATCAATTACATTTCTTGGGTATTTTAAATCATTACCTATTTCATAAATTTTGGATATTTCCTCGTCTATGAACTCGGGACTACAAATTCGTAAAGCTCTCAAAAACATTGATGAGAAAACAGACAGTTTGACTTTATCTTGATGCGAGGAATAATAGTGGATATAGGAACAGTTATTTGTAGGTTTTCTGTAAATTTTAAATTTGAATTCATTATTACCCTTAATAATTAAAACATCTAGAAAAGGCTTTTAATATTAAGACTTTTAATATTAAAGTTGTATTAAAAAATCTTGATACAGTAAAAAAAACTATTGATAAAGAATTCCCCCCAAAATGCTGATGGATGTGTCTATAAGATTCCTTGTAAAATTTGCGATAAAGTTTATTACGGTCAAACTGGTAAAAATCTCGAACTAAGATTAAAACAACATAAATATAGCATTAGAACTGGACAAGATTCCAATGCTCTATTTATTCATGAAATAGATTTTAACCATCCAATTGATTTTCAAAAAGTTGAGAAAGTAGTATCAAGCAAGTCCATGGTCGACAGGAATATAATTGAATCTTGTTTCATAAAAAGCAGTTTTGACAATAATATGAATATTTCCTATGGTTTATATAAATTAGATCCATTTATAATTAATAGAATTTGGGAAGGATTTAATAATACACTGGACAAATAATAATTTTTAAATTTTCTTGGGTAGAATAGTTTGTTGGTGAGTTGTGCAAAGGACCTATCCAGTTGGGCCGGCGCGCGTCATGTGTTTAACCGTTGTGGGATCTGATAGTGAGGTGTTGGCCAGACCCCTTATATAGCTTCCTTGGATGCTTTACTTTCATAGTTCCTTGATAATGTGAGTAGTCACGAAAGAGCTTGGAATTTCTCTATTCCTTCAGAGTGGTTGTTTTGCATATTCTGAAATCACCTGTTTACTGTGATCTTATTGCATATATATATATATATATATATATATATATATATATATATATATATATATATATATATATATATATATATATATATATATATATATATATATATATATACATATATATATACATATATATATATATATATATATATATATATATATATATATATATATATATATATATATACATATACATATATATATATATATATATATATATATATATATATATATATATATATATATATATATATATATATATATATATATATATATATATATATCGTTGATTTCAAGTAATATTAAATAAATTTAGTTCAACTTTAACCAAAAAAAATTATATTAGTTTAGATTAGAATAAGTAAAGCTCCTAAGTTAGGTTTTGTCAAGGAAAATAAAATTACATCATTGTCAATGAAAAAACTGCGCCTCACAATCTGTTATTGTTTTAGAAATTCTAATTTTTAAGGATTTCGCCAATTCAGCATAATTTAAATATTTGACAATAACTTTATATAAAATTGTATGCAATGTTCACCAATGAATCACTGTTTAACAAAAGAAATCTTCACTAGGGATGACTTCAACCTTATTGCAATTCTCTTCTGTCTCATGAATAAATAAAATCCTAAATCTTTCTCGTCAATAGACAGTGTAAGCCGGCTGGAATCTCTCCCAAGGACCGGAAACCCCGCAAGTGTGTCAGTGTGAAGCCCCAAGAGCTGCCTGATATCCCGTAGTCACTTTAGTATGCCGGGACGCTAGACCAGTCCCAATCTTGAGGCTTACAGCTTATTCAATTTGGGAAACCAGCGCCTCTATTTTACGTACGTTGGCTCTTTCCGAAATGAAATTTGAAATGGGAGTTACGCCTGAATGCCAATGCCGGTGTCAACTGCTGGCGAGTGTGTGTTGGCCCGGGAAAATGTATCCACGGCTCGTAGCTCTGTCGTGTTGGTAGAGAGAAGGTGACGAGGGTAGCTGGCCCGCCCCGTCAGCAGTATTATGAGAATATCTCATGACCGCGCAGGTCAGGTCATGTGATAACCCAGTCAGTGGAGCTTTTTGGGCCTCCGCGGCCCAGTGCATGACTAGGCCTTGTGGTGGATCAGGACCTGATCAACCATGCTGTTACTGCTGGCTGCACGTAAACCGACGTTCAAGCCACAGCCCGGCTGGTCAGGTACTGACCTTAGGTGGCTCTCCAGCACCTTCTTGAAGACAGCCAGGGGTCTGTTGGTAATCCTCCCTTATATATGATGGGAGGCAGTTCTTGGGATCCTGTCTCTTATTTGTTCAGCAAGGGGTGTGTATTGTTACCTCCACCCAGTTGGGAGTTAACATGGGACCCCCTCTTGGCGAGTTCTCATGACTTGGCTTTCTGCTCCCACTATGTCTCCTTGTTGATGGAACTGAGTCACTCGACACTGGCAAGATAAGACGAGCAGTTGGGTCTTCGCAGTAGATCAGAAACTCAACCTCATGTTTAACTGAACACAGAAGTGTGTCTCTTCACCTTTGTAATCGATCATCTGTTGGTTTCAAAACCCAATCGCCATAGAGTATGCAAAGCCAGCATCTTCCATAGGTGACAACTATTGGCGTCTGTACTCTCAGTCTAGGGCTGAATTTTATACCGGAGTCGTGTCCACCAGCGGCTACCTCGTCTCACACCGGCTTCTTGTTCACACAGCATGAATCCCGAGAGTTACTTGCCACGTCCCTCGACACATCGGAATTCTATCTGTCCGTTATATATATTAGCTTCGCTTCACATAATTCATGTATTTTATTTTTCATTTCTAGCTTCAGTTAGGAAAATTTCATGTTTGATTGTTTTACATTTTACATAAATATATTTTTTGCATATAATTAATAAAGTTGTTTAATTTCTTCTGTTATAATTTATACTATATTTTTTTTCCACAAGGAGGAATGGCCTGAAAGGGTCATTATACCTTCACAATGAAACTGGTGGAAACGTTTGACATGTTTCCTTAAACCTGATGCCTGATTCACCTAGCTGTAGGTAGGTACCTGAATGTACAAGAATGGTACAGAATACCGACAAGATGAAATTGAGACACATCAGGTACCTGAATGTCTGCTGGCTAATGTGTACTACCTCTCACGGAGGATATTAGTGCACCTCTGTGTAGAATAGAGGGTGTCTGTGGTTTATGACTGGTTAGGTTAGTAATCCATGTCTGGTCATTGTGGGATTGTGAAGGCTTACTCAGCCCTGTAACCACTTCAGACAGTATTACCAAGGCTGGCTCCTCCTCAGGAAAATTAGTGAACAGAAAAAGAAATAATAACAGACAAACATAAACACTTTATTATGTAGAAAATATAAAATATAAAACACTTAAATATGAAATATTAATCCTACATTAAAGAAAATGAAAAATTAAAAATATAAATGATAACTGAATTCAACACTAATATATATAGGGGTGTCTGGTGTTGGTGACACTGAGTGTTGTTGAAATCGTAGCAGTTGCTGATGATGGGGGGGGGGGGTCGCAGGTGTTGGTTACAACCCACCGGTTCGTTCTTCACAGTATAGCCTTGAGTATTCTATCCCGATGACAGGAAAGCAGGTTCTTTACCGCTGCAATGATGAGGGGTTACGTCCTGCAATTTCATACAGGTGCACAGGTAATTAAATCCAAAAAGGGGAAGTCTCAGGACGTTAGTCCATCTCCATCAGTTCTGCTCGTTGATTGGCAGGTGACCCTCTCTGTCATCCAAGAGTAGTGCTGGGAACTGTGAGTCTAGTGATTACTCTTTGGACCGGAGCCCCACACGTCACCTTTCGGTGGGGGGGGAAGAAGGAGGGGAAGGGATAGCGGGAGCTAGACTGACCCTACCTTAACAAGCAGCCGGCAGTCAAACTATCACTTTCGGGGTGGGGAAAAAAGGCGGGAATAGCGGGAGCTTGACTTACCCTACCTTAACAAGTAGCCGGCAATGAAACTATTGTTACTATATACTCCCTCTCTACTCCTATCTATTGAACTTTTCCCTCACAGGGATCCACACTAGAAATCTGCCACCTCATTCCTAGTTACCTGAATTAATTCTATGTACCTCTGTTCTCACATGGGCAGTTGGTATTCACGGTTGCACTGAAGAACTCTAGTGGTGGGCTGTGCCAAGACCCCTACACAGTCTTGTCCAAGGTACAAGGAATGTGCATTCAATAATACACTCTAGGTACTTACGTGGAGGGGCGATAGACCATGATGACTACAGTATACTGTGCAGTATACTAATGTGACAAGGTGGACAGTAGAAAACTGGAGAGCATACCTGTAATGCATACCTGTAATAAAATTCATGTTTGTAATAAGAAAAAACTCTAAAGATTCAGAGAGTAGGCAAAGTGTGTGTGTGTGTGTGTGTGTGTGCTCACCTTTGTGTAGTTTCGTTGCAGGAGTCGTTTCATAGCTCATGTCCCCGCCTCTTCGCTAGTCCCTACCAGGTCCACTCTCTCCTTTTTTCATGAGTCTTATCGTACCTTATCTTAAAGCTATATATATAGTTCCTGCCTCACAGCTTCACTCTCCATATTGCTCCACTTCCTGACAACTATACGGCTGAAGAAATGCTTCCTAACATCCGTTATGACTCATCTAAGTTGTTAACTTCCAGTTGTATCCACTTGTTGCTGTCCCATCTCTGAAACATTCTGGCTCAGTCGACCTTGTCAAATCCTCTCAATATTTTATTTATCATTGTAATATCCCTCCATGTAGAACCCCACTCGACACATGCGCCAACTATAACATCTCGTCGCGTTCCAACACTATGTTATTTTCCTATTAAGTATTCCATGATCCATTGCATTGCTTTCACTGTTATTCCTGCCTGTTTCTTTAGCTTTTCAACCAGTTTCTTGCGTGGTGTTGTGTCCAAAGTCTTACAATCAAAGAAGAGGCAGTCTACCTATTCCTCTTTCTCCTGTGTAACCTCTCTTACCTTGTCGAAGAACTCCAGTAGTTTGTAACGCAGGATTTTCCTTCCTTGAAGACGTGCTGGGTGTCATGTATGAACCCGTTTCTTTCCAGGTGCTCCACCGCTCTTCTCCTGATAATCTTCTCCATAACTTTACATACTATTCGTGTTAGCAACACTGGTCTGTAGGTTAATGCTTCCTGTCTGTCTCCTTTCTTAAAAATGGGACTACATTTGCAGTTATATTTTTTCAATAGACTTATTGAAGATTGTTGTTAGTGGCACACACAGTGCATCTCAGGACCCATGGAAGGATGTTATCTGAGCCCACCGTCTTTGAGGTATCTAGTTCACCTAGCAGTTTCTTCACCTCCTTGGTTGTGTGCTGTGTCCAGCACTTGCTGATGTACCCTACCGCTTCGGTTTGCCAAAGTTCTTCTTGTCTCCACTATGACTACCTCCCTAAATCTTGTGCTGAGCTTTCCACATACTTCTTAATCACTCCCTGTGGGCTCGCTTCCTTCCTTCCTCTAGCTTTCTTTCCCACTGAACCTCATGCAGACACTGCCTCATACCTGTGTGTGTGTGTGTGTGTGTACTCACCTATTTGTACTCACCTATTTATGGTTGCAGGGGCCGAGACATAGTTGCTGGCCCTGCCTCTTCACTGATCGCTATTATCTTCTCTCTCTCCCTGGCCCATAAGCTTTATCATACCTCTTCTTAAAACTATGTATGGTTCCTGCCTCCACTACGTCAATTGCCAGACTATTCCATTTCCTAACATCTCTTTGACTCATCTGAGTCTTCAGCTTCCAATGGTGACCCTTTGCTTCTGTGTCCCATCTCTGGTACATCCTATCTCTCTTATCGTGTTTCCCAGAACCCTTCTGTCCTCCAGTGTCTTCAGACCAGTTTCCCTCAACCTTTCTTCGAAGGGCATTCCCCTTAGCTCTGGAACTAGCCTTGTTGCAAACATTTGCACCTTTTGAAATTTCTTGACATGCTTGACCAGGTGTGGGTTCCAGACTGGCGCTTCATACTCCAATATGGGCCTGACGTACACGGTGTACAGAGTCTTGAATGATTTCTTACTGGGGTATCGGAACTCTATTCTCAGGTTTGCCAGGCGCTCATTGCTGCAGCAATTATCTGGTTGATTCGCGCCTCAGGAGATGTGCTCAGTATTATACTCACCCCAAGATCCTTTTCTTGAACGAGGTTTGCAGTCTTTGGCCACCTAGCCTATACTCTGTCTGCGGTCTTCTTTGCCATTTCCCGATCTTCATGACTCTGCATTTGGCGAGGTTAAATTCGAGGAGCCAGTTGCTGGACCACGCGTCCAGCCTGTCCGGTTTAATTCTCCTCATTAACCTAACATCATTTGCAAACATGAACACTTCCCAGTCTATCCTTTCCGTTACATCATTCACATATACCAAGAATAGCATTTGTCCTAGGACTGACCCCTGTGGAACCCCACTTGTCACAGGCGCCCACTCTGATACCTCGTCACGTACCATGACTCGTTGTTGCCTCTCTGTCAGATATTCTTTGATCCATTGCAGTGCCCTTCCTGTTATATGTGCCTGATCCTCTAGCTTTTGCACTAATCTCTTGTGAGGAACTGTGTTGAAGGCCTTCTTGCAGTCCAAGAAAAAGCAATCTACCCACCCCTCACAAAACTCCAGTAGGTTTGTGACACAGGATTTGCCTTCTATGAATCCGTGCTGGTTGTCGTTTATAAGCTTGTTCCGTTCTAGGTGCTCCACCGCTCTCCTCCTGATAATCTTCTCCCCGACTTTGCATACTCTACACATCAGTGACACTGGTCTATAGTTTAGTGTCTCGTGTCTGTCTCCTTTCTTAAAAATGGGGACTACATTTGCCATCTTCCATACTTCACGCAGTTGCCCAGTTTCAGTGGATGTACTGAAAATTGTTGTTATTGGCACACACTGCATCTCTGATCCCTCTCTAAGGACCCATGGAGAGACGTTGTCCTGTCCCACCCCCTTTCAGGTATCAAGGTTACTTAGCAGCTTCTTGACCTCTTCCTTGGTTGCATGTATTTCATCCAACACTTGTTGGTATATCCCCTGTTGGTGTACTCCCCTGTTCTGACTTCCCGGAGTCCTTTCTGTCTCCACTATAAATACTTCCTTAAGTCTCATGTTGAGCTCCTCACATTCTTCTTGGTCGTTTCTTGTGAGCTCACCATCTTCTACCCTCAGCCTGATTACGTGGACCTTGATTGTTGTCTTCCTCCTGATGTGGCTATATAACAGCTTTGGGTCAGACTTGACTCTTGATGTTATGTCATTTTCGTACTGTCGCTGAGCCTTCCTCCTTATCTGTGCATACTTGTTTCTGGCACATCGACTAATCTCTTTATTTTCCTGAGTTCTTTGTCTTCTGTATTTTTTCCATTCTCTAGTGCACTTAGTTTTTGCCTCCCTACACCTTTGGGTAAACCAAGGGCTCGTTCTGGTCTTCCAATTATTTCCGTTGACCTTGTGAACAAAGCTTTCCTCTGCCTCCTTGCATTTTGTTGTTATGTAGTTCATTCTTTTGTTTACTGACTTTCCTACCAATTCTCTTTCCCGCTGACCCTCCTGCAGGACGTTTTTCATACCTGTGTAGTACCCCGTTTTGTAGTTTGGCTTTTCCCATCCTACTCCTGTTACCCTCTCTACTTGTAACTCTACTATGTATTCAAAGCTCAGAACCATGTGATCACTAGCTCCAAAGGGCCTTTCATATGTGATGTCCTCAATACCCTCAATGTCAGAGCTACTCAGGGTGAACACAAGGTCCAGTCTTGCTGGTTCATCCTTCCCTCTCTGTCTGGTAGTGTCCCTAACCTGTTGATGCATGAGGTTTCCAGTACCACATCCATCATTTTGGTTCTCCATGTTTCGGGACTCCTATATGGATCCAGGTTTCCCAATCAGTCTCCTTGTGATTGAAGTCGCCTATAACTGGTAACTTTGCTCTATTCGTGTGAGCTCTTCTGGCCACCTCAGTGTGTGTGTGTGTGTGTGTGTGTGTGTGTGTGTGTGTGTGTGTGTGTGTGTGTGTGTGTGTGTGTGTGTGTGTGTGTGTGTGTGTGTGTGTGTGTGTGTGTGTGTGTGTTATATTGTGTAAAGAAAGTGTAAGAGGAGTGAGGAACTTTTTGGCTCTGGAATATTGAGTATAATATATCTTCTGAACATTATTAAGTATAAATTATGAGACAATATGTATATATTTTTTTAACCCTGGTCAAAAGCTTAAATGTGATTATTATTCAATAAAAAACAATGAAGTCGAAACTACGATATGAACTGTGAATAATATTTACTCATCAACTGAGTCATACATCAGTATTACCTCAATGTATTAAAAATAAGTCTCCATGATTCTTTATCAGCAGTTATACACAAAAAATAAATTGTTACGTAACTCACAGACACATGAAAGTATGCCAGCAAATACAGTTATTTTCCAATATATTGGCATACAGACAATATAGACGGCAACTTCTTTAGTACTCGTGGGACTGTCTTCACTCGTATCATTTTATGCATATATAGCCGAAGCCAAAACAGGATCACCAATATTTGGCTTTCAAAATCTTTGTGGTTGATTTCCCAATGAACTATCAGTGACGTTGTCAGTGAGTGAGCAGTGCTGAGGGAAGTACCAAACTTAAAACTGCCAACTCTAAAGATGACAGCACCATTCCTGACAGACATAACAGAAGTTTAGATAGAATAAGGGTGACCAGTCACCACTGTACCACTGTATACCACAACAGCCATCAGTGTACACCTCAACAATATACACAACAATTATTAGTATACACAAGCACAAACAGGACTCTTTCTCGACTGAGTGCCGCTCCGCTTCATGTAATCGAACCTTGTCCTCACAAACAGGAGGCTCAACCCACACACTTCAGTTACAATATCCAGGAGGCCTCGATCGTTACCTGGGTGTCTAAAGAGGATTCGAGATGCTATGACAACCAGGATATCAAAGGACTTTACACAATTGTACCGGAGTTTAAAGAGAAACTGAAAACAAGAAGATAGAGAGAAAATTGTTATTGCTGGTTGGTGATGTAGAAGAATGATTGACAGAAACATCGATATGCGCAAATTAATTACTGAATGAACAAAAATATATGTGCTGTATGTAGCAATATCATCCGTGTTTCTCTTTCCATGGGTTGGTGGTGCTCGCCAGGACAGACAAGAAAAGATGGTGGACTAACGGGTACAGGATTTTTGGAGAGATTCCTGACTTTAAAGAAATTTTTACAATTGTAGTTTCGTAGCGCAGAAATCTACAGCTATCGCACTCTCGAAAAGTCTCGTAGGCGAAAAGTCTCATAGCGGGATACAGACATTTTCATTAACTGGATATGAAGAAGAAATTCATTTTAAGTCCCGCAGATATATTGCTTCTCATTGTTTCATAAGGATTTGCTTCCACTCGGGCATTATTACGCAGTCTTTATATGCTAACATCGTTTTTTTTTTCCATACCACATCTATTCGGTTTCTTACCTGTCTTACTTGTCTACCTCATCCAACTCGCTGATTCTTACTCTCTTCACCGGCAGCACAATTTTCAATCCTATAATTTACACTCTGCGTTTTTCCCTACCATATAAGTACCCAATTAATCTTCCTACCACCACCCATACTATTTTCATTTTAAATTTCTAGTATTCTAACTCAATTTTTTCATGGTCGTGTCACACAGTGTAAATGCAATCTCACTGCTTTTCCTCGAGCCTTGTACATACTCCAGGATTTTAATTCTTCCAGCCACTTGCCTTTTCTAATTCAACACACATTTCTCCAAATTTTATTCCACAGAGTATGCAGAATCTCAGTACAATATTGTCGCTAACCCCCAGGGGCATTTCATATTTTTTTCAGTTAATTCAGGTTCCCTGATGGTGAATATTAGGCCCATCCTTCCAGGTTCAGTTGAAAATATCACCACATGCCGCCGAGGCCCGTTAGTGGGAGTAGATCAAGCCTAGGAAGTACTCACTACAGATTTAGCAAGGGAGTTGCAGAAGATGTAAGGAGACTCAGCAGTTGTTTGAAAGAGACATGTATACTGGTATTAACTAAAACAATTATTAAGGATACGTTCTGCCCACCTGGGGAGTATCCAGTCTAATACAAGGAATATGAGACGGTGTCTTTATGTAATGGCAGAGGTCAGGTGTGAGGCACGGCCAAGAGCATAAGAACAGAGAAACACTGCAGCAAGAGTACTGACCCCTACATGGCAAGTCCTTCTTAAAACCAGCAATGGTTGTTATGCTTGGATAAAATGAATAGTGCAAGTAATCTGGATATGATGAAACTCCGAGTGATTTGAATTATGGTGTTTCTGGTAGCAATAAATGATGAGTCTAAGCAGCTCCTCTTACCAGGATAGGACTGCCTGATAACTAGTAGGTCAGTGACCACCTAAGGGATGTAAGCCTAAAAATATCAAATACCATACTTGTATGTTTTATTTTTTAAGTTGGTTTAATCTTGTGATAATCACAAATGTATTTTGGTATTTTTTTCGAATTCCACATTATTTTGTTGGCCGATTTTGTTACAGAAACGTTGAGAACTACACGGTCAAGAAATAATATAAAAATTCAAGTCTTTATCTCATGCTATGATGTGTAAGTGTTGCCTCACTCCAGCGAAGGCGTTCTCTGTGATCGTATACATATATATATATATATATATATATATATATATATATATATATATATATATATATATATATATATATATATATATATATATATATATATATATATATATATATGCAAAACAACCACTCTGAAAGAATAGAGAAATTCCAAGAGCTTTCGTGACTACTCACATTATCAAGGAACTATGAAAGTAAAGCATCCAAGGAAGCTATATAAGGGGTCTGGCCGGCACCTCACTATCAGATCCCACAACGGTTTAAACACCTGACGCGCGCCGACCCAACTTGGATAGGTCCTTGGCACAACTCACCCCACAAACTATTCTACCCAAGAAATAAGAAATTTTAAAGATTATTTGTCCAGTGTATTATTAAATTCTTCCCAAATTCTATTAATTATAAATGGATCTAATTTATATAAACCAAAGGAAATATTCATATTATTGTCAAAACTGCTTTTTATGAAACAAGATTCAATTATATTCCTGTCGACCATGGACTTGCTTGATACTACTTTCTCAACTTTTTGAAAATCAATTGGATGGTTAAAATCTCTTACATAAATAAATAGAGCATTGGAATCTTGTCCAGTTCTAATGCTATATTTATGTTGTTTTAATCTTAGTTCGAGATTTTTACCAGTTTGACCGTAATAAACTTTATCGCAAATTTTACAAGGAATCTTATAGACACATCCATCAGCATTTTGGGGGGAATTCTTTATCAAAAGTTTTTTTACTGTATCAAGATTTTTGAATACAACTTTAATATTAAAAGTCTTAAGAAGAGAAGGCATATCAACCAAGTTTTCATGGTAAGGGAGAACCAACATATTTTTAGTTGAATAAGGCTGGTTGTCCCTTTTTGGATTGTAAAAAGTATTTCTAGCAACTTTAAAAGATTTATCAATTACATTTCTTGGGTATTTTAAATCATTACCTATTTCATAAATTTTGGATATTTCCTCATCTATAAACTCAGGACTATATATATGCAAAACAACCACTCTGAAAGAATAGAGAAATTCCAAGCGCTTTCGTGACTACTCACATTATCAAGGAACTATGAAAGTAAAGCATCCAAGGAAGCTATATTAAGGGGTCTGGCCAGCACCTTACTATCAGATCCCACAACGGTTAAACACCTGTTGGTTCTCCCTTACCATGAAAACTTGGTTGATATGCCTTCTCTTCTTAAGACTTTTAATGTTAAAGTTGTATTCAAAAATCTTGATACAGTAAAAAAACTTTTGATAAAGAATTCCCCCCAAAATGCTGATGGATGTGTCTATAAGATTCCTTGTAAAATTTGCGATAAAAATTATTACGGTCAAACTGGTAAAAATCTCGAACTAAGATTAAAACAACATAAATATAGCATTAGAACTGGACAAGATTCCAATGCTCTATTTATTCATGTAAGAGATTTTAACCATCCAATTGATTTTCAAAAAGTTGAGAAAGTAGTATCAAGCAAGTCCATGGTCGACAGGAATATAATTGAATCTTGTTTCATAAAAAGCAGTTTTGAAAATAATATGAATATTTCCTTCGGTTTATATAAATTAGATCCATTTATAAAATATAGAATTTGGGAAGAATTTAATAATACACTGGACAAATAATTTTTAAATTTTCTTGGGTAGAATAGTTTGTGGGGTGAGTTGTGCAAAGGACCTATCCAAGTTGGGTCGGCGCGCGTTAGGTGTTTAACCGTTGTGGGATCTGATAGTGAGGTGCTGGCCAGACCCCTTATATAGCTTCCTTGGATGCTTTACTTTCATAGTTCCTTGATAATGTGAGTAGTCACGAAAGCGCTTGGAATTTCTCTATTCTTTCAGAGTGGTTGTTTTGCATATTCTGAAATCACCTGTTCACTGTAATCTTATTGCATATATATATATATATATATATATATATATATATATATATATATATATATATATATATATATATATATATATATATATATATATATATATATATATATATATATGTATATATATATATATATATATATATATATATATATATATATATATATATATATATATATATATATATATATATATATATATATATATATATATATATATAAATTATATATATATATATGTCGTGCCGAAAATGTAAAACTGGTCAATTATAAAGAACTCATTTAAAATTAAGTCCTTTCTAAAATTTTCTCTTATACGTTTAAAGATATATTTTTTTCCATTAATGTTAATGCAAAAATTTATAATTTTGGACCAGAAGTATCTTAAAAAACTTACCTAACCTTATTATAACAAATGTAATTTATTTTAGCCTAACCCAACTAAATATATTTTAGATTTGTTTACAATAATTTAATACTAAACAAACACGGTGAAACATATTTTTTAAGTTAGGTTCAGAATGATTTTGGCGAAATTATTGCATAAACAAATTTTCACTTGTCCTATATGGCAAGATGAGCGTTGCTATTTAAGCCGAGATCGCAAGTTCTGCCTATTCGGCACGACATATATATATATATATATATATATATATATATATATATATATATATATATATATATATATATATATATATATATATATATATATATATATATATATATATATATATATATATATATATATATATATATATATATATATATGTACATATTTACATATATTTATATATATTTATATATTATTGCATCCACAAACAAGCGGTTTTAAGCAAATAACAACTGCACATATATGTATATATATACATATACTTATACTTTACTAGATACAATAGAACGGGTAATGAGTGGGGCAGCACCCCACAACATTCAATCAGTTTGGAGGTGGGACATCAGTCGCTGGTCGTACCCCGCGGAGGCAAAGACTAATGGCCCCATAATACTGTCAGGACGGGCAAGTTATGACTTGCCTCCCAGGAACATTACATTGGAAAGCTTCCTCCACGAATACAGTTACAAACTGTCTCCTGCCTGGTAGTTAGCTGAACAAAAGTAAGTCTTTAGTCTGGTAGTTAGCTGAACAAGAGTCAGTCTTCAGCCTGGTAGTTAGCTGAACAAGCCAGTCTTCAGCCTGGTAGTTAGCTGAACAAGCCAGTCTTCAGCCTGGTAGTTAGCTGAACAAGTCAGTCTTCAGCCTGGTAGTTAGCTGAACAAGTCAGTCTTCAGCCTGGTAGTTAGCTGAACAAGAGTCAGTCTTCAGCCTGGTAGTTAGCTGAACAAGTCAGTCTTCAGCCTGGTAGTTAGCTGAACAAGTCAGTCTTCAGCCTGGTAGTTAACTGAACAAGAGTCAGTCTTCAGCCTGGTAGTTAGCTGAACAAGTCAGTCTTCAGCCTGGTAGTTAGCTGAACAAGTCAGTCTTCAGCCTGGTAGTTAGCTGAACAAGAGTCAGTCTTCAGCCTGGTAGTTAGCTGAACAAGAGTCAGTCTTCAGCCTGGTAGTTAGCTGAACAAGCCAGTCTTCAGCCTGGTAGTTAGCTGAACAAGTCAGTCTTCAGCCTGGTAGTTAGCTGAACAAGTCAGTCTTCAGCCTGGTAGTTAGCTGAACAAGAGTCAGTCTTCAGCCTGGTAGTTAGCTGAACAAGTCAGTCTTCAGCCTGGTAGTTAGCTGAACAAGTCAGTCTTCAGCCTGGTAGTTAACTGAACAAGAGTCAGTCTTCAGCCTGGTAGTTAGCTGAACAAGTCAGTCTTCAGCCTGGTAGTTAGCTGAACAAGAGTCAGTCTTCAGCCTGGTAGTTAGCTGAACAAGAGTCAGTCTTCAGCCTGGTAGTTAGCTGAACAAGCCAGTCTTCAGCCTGGTAGTTAGCTGAACAAGTCAGTCTTCAGCCTGGTAGTTAGCTGAACAAGTCAGTCTTCAGCCTGGTAGTTAGCTGAACAAGAGTCAGTCTTCAGCCTGGTAGTTAGCTGAACAAGTCAGTCTTCAGCCTGGTAGTTAGCTGAACAAATCAGTCTTCAGCCTGGTAGTTAACTGAACAAGTCAGTCTTCAGCCTGGTAGTTAGCTGAACAAGTCAGTCTTCAGCCTGGTAGTTAGCTGAACAAGAGTCAGTCTTCAGCCTGGTAGTTAGCTGAACAAGTCAGTCTTCAGCCTGGTAGTTAGCTGAACAAATCAGTCTTCAGCCTGGTAGTTAGCTGAACAAGAGTCAGTCTTCAGCCTGGTAGTTAGCTGAGCAAGTCAGTCTTCAGCCTGGTAGTTAGCTAAACAAGTCAGTCTTCAGCCTGGTAGCTAGCTGAACAAGTCAGTCTTCAGCCTGGTAGTTAACTGAACAAGTCAGTCTTCAGCCTGGTAGTTAGCTGAACAAGTCAGTCTTCAGCCTGGTAGTTAGCTGAACAAGTCAGTCTTCAGCCTGGTAGTTAACTGAACAAGTCAGTCTTCAGCCTGGTAGTTAGCTGAACAAGTCAGTCTTCAGCCTGGTAGTTAACTGAACAAGTCAGTCTTCAGCCTGGTAGTTAGCTGAACAAGTCAGTCTTCAGCCTGGTAGTTAGCTGAACAAGTCAGTCTTCAGCCTGGTAGTTAGCCGAACAAGTCAGTCTTCAGCCTGGTAGTTAGCTGAACAAGTCAGTCTTCAGCCTGGTAGTTAACTGAACAAGTCAGTCTTCAGCCTGGTAGTTAGCTGAACAAGTCAGTCTTCAGCCTGGTAGTTAGCTGAACAAGTCAGTCTTCAGCCTGGTAGTTAGCTGAACAAGAGTCAGTCTTCAGCCTGGTAGTTAGCTGAACAAGAGTCAGTCTTCAGCCTGGTAGTTAGCTGAACAAGCCAGTCTTCAGCCTGGTAGTTAGCTGAACAAGTCAGTCTTCAGCCTGGTAGTTAGCTGAACAAGTCAGTCTTCAGCCTGGTAGTTAGCTGAACAAGAGTCAGTCTTCAGCCTGGTAGTTAGCTGAACAAGCCAGTCTTCAGCCTGGTAGTTAGCTGAACAAGTCAGTCTTCAGCCTGGTAGTTAGCTGAACAAGAGTCAGTCTTCAGCCTGGTAGTTAGCTGAACAAGCCAGTCTTCAGCCTGGTAGTTAGCTGAACAAGTCAGTCTTCAGCCTGGTAGTTAGCTGAACAAGTCAGTCTTCAGCCTGGTAGTTAGCTGAACAAGTCAGTCTTCAGCCTGGTAGTTAGCTGAACAAGAATCAGTCTTCAGCCTGATAGTTAGCTGAACAAGTCAGTCTTCAGCCTGGTAGTTAGCTGAACAAGTCAGTCTTCAGCCTGGTAGTTAGCTGAACAAGAGTCAGTCTTCAGCCTGATAGCTGAACAAGTCAGTCTTCAGCCTGGTAGTTAGCTGAACAAGTCAGTCTTCAGCCTGGTAGTTAGCTGAACAAATCAGTCTTCAGCCTGGTAGTTAACTGAACAAGTCAGTCTTCAGCCTGGTAGTTAGCTGAACAAGTCAGTCTTCAGCCTGGTAGTTAGCTGAACAAGAGTCAGTCTTCAGCCTGGTAGTTAGCTGAACAAGTCAGTCTTCAGCCTGGTAGTTAGCTGAACAAATCAGTCTTCAGCCTGGTAGTTAGCTGAACAAGAGTCAGTCTTCAGCCTGGTAGTTAGCTGAGCAAGTCAGTCTTCAGCCTGGTAGTTAGCTGAACAATTCAGTCTTCAGCCTGGTAGCTAGCTGAACAAGTCAGTCTTCAGCCTGGTAGTTAACTGAACAAGTCAGTCTTCAGCCTGGTAGTTAGCTGAACAAGTCAGTCTTCAGCCTGGTAGTTAGCTGAACAAGTCAGTCTTCAGCCTGGTAGTTAACTGAACAAGTCAGTCTTCAGCCTGGTAGTTAGCTGAACAAGTCAGTCTTCAGCCTGGTAGTTAACTGAACAAGTCAGTCTTCAGCCTGGTAGTTAGCTGAACAAGTCAGTCTTCAGCCTGGTAGTTAGCTGAACAAGTCAGTCTTCAGCCTGGTAGTTAGCTGAACAAGTCAGTCTTCAGCCTGGTAGTTAGCTGAACAAGTCAGTCTTCAGCCTGGTAGTTAACTGAACAAGTCAGTCTTCAGCCTGGTAGTTAGCTGAACAAGTCAGTCTTCAGCCTGGTAGTTAGCTGAACAAGTCAGTCTTCAGCCTGGTAGTTAGCTGAACAAGAGTCAGTCTTCAGCCTGGTAGTTAGCTGAACAAGAGTCAGTCTTCAGCCTGGTAGTTAGCTGAACAAGCCAGTCTTCAGCCTGGTAGTTAGCTGAACAAGTCAGTCTTCAGCCTGGTAGTTAGCTGAACAAGTCAGTCTTCAGCCTGGTAGTTAGCTGAACAAGAGTCAGTCTTCAGCCTGGTAGTTAGCTGAACAAGCCAGTCTTCAGCCTGGTAGTTAGCTGAACAAGTCAGTCTTCAGCCTGGTAGTTAGCTGAACAAGAGTCAGTCTTCAGCCTGGTAGTTAGCTGAACAAGCCAGTCTTCAGCCTGGTAGTTAGCTGAACAAGTCAGTCTTCAGCCTGGTAGTTAGCTGAACAAGTCAGTCTTCAGCCTGGTAGTTAGCTGAACAAGTCAGTCTTCAGCCTGGTAGTTAGCTGAACAAGAGTCAGTCTTCAGCCTGATAGTTAGCTGAACAAGTCAGTCTTCAGCCTGGTAGTTAGCTGAACAAGTCAGTCTTCAGCCTGGTAGTTAGCTGAACAAGTCAGTCTTCAGCCTGGTAGTTAGCTGAACAAGAGTCAGTCTTCAGCCTGATAGTTAGCTGAACAAGTCAGTCTTCAGCCTGGTAGTTAGCTGAACAAGTCAGTCTTCAGCCTGGTAGTTAGCTGAACAAGAGTCAGTCTTCAGCCTGATAGTTAGCTGAACAAGTCAGTCTTCAGCCTGGTAGTTAGCTGAACAAGTCAGTCTTCAGCCTGGTAGTTAGCTGAACAAGAGTCAGTCTTCAGCCTGATAGTTAGCTGAACAAGTCAGTCTTCAGCCTGGTAGTTAGCTGAACAAGTCAGTCTTCAGCCTGGTAGTTAGCTGAACAATAGTTCGTCTTCTCCCTGATATTTACCTGAACATGGAACAGCTTTCCACATAATTCATATATTTTAATCTTTCGTTGCTTCATCGATATTTTATTAGATGAGAGTGCATCACTTTCTGAATATTGAGCAATTTTCCTGTGAGAGTGTCTGCTTTACAAAGACTAAACAAAATACCCTAATTCATTTTTAAAGATCATTAAGCTCAAGTGAGCACTAGACATACAAAATTAAAAATATGTTTTTAAAAGAAAAAAAGAAATTCGAACTTAATCTAAGTACAGTTTGACCGTCTGTGCAGTAATTACCTTCTGGTTGTCCTTCAATAAACAGTAAAGGTTTAAAAGGATAATGACTGATGCTTGAAAACCAGAACAATTGATAACCTTCGTAACATCTTAGGTGTCGCATATTTTCGCTTTAATATCTGGGGAATATTAAAGCGAAAATAAACGTCTGTAAAAGTTTAATCGATTCGAGATAGTTTCCCAGGAAGTCAGTCCATCCACTTGTAGGCCTTTTTTTGTTAACGTGGTTCGGTATATTTCCTTCCCTATTTCCATGTAGGGCAGTGGACGACGGCAGCGGAGATTGAAAAGAGAGAATTTTACTTTACTATATATCCCTCATACACCTCATAATCTGTTAAATCGTTCCTATGAAATTCCATACACACACACACACACACACACACACACACACACACACACACACACACACACACACTCACATTTTCACAGTTTATAGTATACTACAGCAGCTAGAAGCTGAAGAAAAAAAAGCTAAAACAAGATATAGGGCAAATGACAGGAAGGGACAAGGCATCTGGAGCAGGTACACCTATACTCAACAAGGGGCCCAAAGAAAAGGAAGGAGACAAGTCGTATGTTGAGGTCCTATCAGGCCACCAGGAAATGTCGAAGAGTGAAAGGGCCATGATGCTGGGCAAAGGGAGAGCAGTAAGTGAGAGGTGCGATCCAGCCACTGGGAGATCCAGCAAATGATAAGAAAGGAAATAGGTATGCTTAAATGTGATTCAAAGATGCGGAGAGAAAGACAATGAATGAGAGGAGAAGGCGAGGTCAGTCTTCATCCATTGGCTTCAGGAGAGCAAAGGGAGGATATACATAGATGGCAGAGAGAAAAAGAAGATATTGAAAATATCATCAAACAAACAGAAGAGGAGGACATGACTAAGCTGATAAATTTTCAGAAAACAGGGGGATACTCAAGAAGAAGAAATCATCTAGTCAAGATGATTTTCAAGACAAATGGCGCAGAACAGGATCCTACGGAAGAAACCATGGCTGAAGGAATCAGCATCATACCGAAGGGTGTACCTAGATCGCGACAGAATGAGAACAGAACGACAGAAGCTGAGAGAGAGGACACAAAGATGAAAGGGGCAAGAAAGAGAGACAAGGATAGATTCGAGTGGAGCAGCAAGTGCAGACACCTAAAGAATCCCACAACCAAACATATTATCCCAGTGCAAGCCACGCTCCACACTCACAGCCCCCACCCGAAACTGGTAGCAGCTGGTCACTACTAGGTTCACTCTCTCTGTCTCTGCTCCATGAGCTTTATCGTATCTCTTCTTAAAGCTATGTACGTATCCTTCCTAAACTACATTGCTCTCTAGACTATTCCATTTCTTGACATCTCTGTGACTGATGAAATACTTCCTAACCTCCCTGTGACTCATCTGTGTCTTCAACTTCCAGTTGTGACCCCTTGTTATTGTGTCCCATCTCTGAAACATTCTGTCCCTATCCACTTTGTCAATTCCTCTCATTATTTTATACGTCGTTTTTGTGTGACCCCTATCTCTCCTGTCCTCTAGTGTCGTCAGATCTATTTCCTTTAACCTCTCCTCATATGACATACCCGTTAGCTCTGGGACGAGTCTTTTTGCAAACCTTTGCACTTTCTCTAGTTTCTTGATGTGCTTGATAAGGTGTGGGTTCCATGCTGGTGCTGCATACTCCAATATGGTCCTGACGTACACAGTGAACAGTCTTGGATCACGCCTTGCTAAGGTGTCGATAAGCTATTCTTAGGTTTGCCAAACTCCCATGTGCTGCAGCAGTTATTTGGTTGATGTGCGCCTCAGATGTGTTTGCCATTACACTCACCCCAAGATCATTTTCCTTGAGTGAGGTTTACAGTCTTAATCACCCCTAGCCTGTACTCTGCCTGAGATATTCTTTGACCTTCCCCAATCTTCATGAGTTTGCACTTGGTGAGGTTAAACTCCAGAAGCCAGTGGTTGGACCAGGCTTGCAGCCTTGCACCCTTTGTAATTCTACCTGATCCTCATCCACTTGAATTCTCCACATTAGCTTTGCGTCATCTACAAACAGGGACATTTCTCAATCTATCCCTTCCGTTATGTCATTCACATATACCAGAAGCAGTACAGGAAGTAGGAGCGACCCTTGTGGAACCCCATTCGTCACAGGCGCCAACACTAACACCTCGTTACGTACGATTACTCGTTGTTTCCTTAGTATCAGGTTCTCTTATTCATTGTAGTTGTTTTCCTGCTATTCTTGCCTGCTCCTCTAGTTTTTGTACTAATCTCTTTTGCGGAACTGTCGAAAGCCTTCTTACATTTCCAAAAAAAAAGTCACTTTGTAAAACTCCAATAGGTTCTTCACACAAGATTTTCCCTCCCTGAAATCGTGCTGGTTATAGTGTATAAGTTCATTCCTTTCTCCTTTCTCCACCAGTCTTTTCCAGATATGCTTCTCCATGACTTTGCTTACTATACATGTCAGTGGGCTGATCTGTAGTTGAATGCTATCTGCCTGTCTCCTTTCTTAAAAATTTGGACTATGTTTGCTGTCTACCACATCTTAGGTAGTTGCCCTGTTTCGATAGATATATTGAAGATTGCTGTTAGTAGCACACATAGCGCCTCCACTCCCTCTCTCAGGACCAAGGGAGAAATGTTATCCTGTTCCACCGCCTTTGAAGGATCTAGTTCAATTACCAGTCTCCTTACTTTCTCCTCGGTTGTGTGTAGTGTGTCCAGCACTTGTTTTTGTACCCTACCATTACGGTTTACTGTGTGTGTGTGTGTGTGTGTGTGTGTGTGTGTGTGTGTGTGTGTGTGTGTGTGTGTGTGTGTGTGTGTGTGTGTGTGTGTGTGTGTGTGTGTGTTTGTGTGTGTGTGTGTGTGTGTGTGTGTGTGTGTGTGTGTGTGTGTGTGTGTGTGTGTGTGTGTGTGTGTGTGTGTGTGTGTGTATGTATGTGTGTGTGTGTGTGTGTGTTTGTGTGTGTGTGTGTGTGTGTGTGTGTGTGTGTGTGTGTGTGTGTGTGTGTGTGTGTGTGTGTGTGTGTGTGTGTGTGTGTGTGTGTGTGTGTATGAATTTCACTCTGCCACCGTCGTCTTTTTTTCTTTTTTTTTTTGGTACCTTTTCGTGAACGTTTGAAGGTCCCCTACTAAGGATTTCAGAAGTTATCCCAGCCATTCCAGGATATTGGGAATGGATTCAACATTCCAGGATGCTGGGAATGGGTTCAACATTCCAGGATGCTGGGAATGGGTTCAACATTCCAGGATACTGGGAATGGATTCAACAACTTTGGTCATAGAGCACGTAAACATGCCTGTTGTTCTTAGAATTTAGCCCCTTTTTACGATACCAAGTGTTTGAAAATTTGAATCCGATTGGATGAGGAGTTCTCGAGTTATGAACAAAAAATCGCAAAGAATTCAGGCAACCTCTTAAAGGTCCCCCTTCGAGGGATACTTCGTATGTGTCCCTTAAACTAGTTTTAAAGAATGACTATGAAGAATCAGTGCTGATGATTGTTAATGACTATATGTACTCTAGTAAGTCATCAGCACTGAATATTTATGTAAATTGCTATGTCAATAAATAGCAACTTTGTAGACAATAATGGTGCAACTGTAACGATTCACGAGACAAAAACTTCTCTTGACTGCATTTTCGAAGCTGCCGAGAGTTTGGCAGATTTTAGCCTGAAAAGTTCCAAGAGAGAATTGCATACAGTCTTCAAGAACACGAGGTGCAATATGTCGAGTGGTGACGGTGATTTATTCGACACTATAAGTGGCTCGTGTATTTGGTTTTATCAGACAGGTGTCACCTTGAGAGTAAAATTATATAAGGACCTTAAATGTCACCTAATATGTCAAAGAATGCAAGGATGTGGAGTGCCACCTGGTATGTCAAACAATGCGCGGATGTTGAACGATAAAGTGCCACCTACTGTGTCAAATACTTTGAGAATGCCAAATGAGAAGTGATGATGTGTGTGCCAAACGATACGAGGATGATAAGTAACAAGTGCCACTTGGTATATCAAGCAATGAAAGTATTGGGAGTGACAAGTGTCAACAGGTGACGACAAAACTGCAGTGACAAATTTCATACGACTCATCTAATAAGTTTGAGTAAGACTCGCAAGTAACACTAAATATTTTTATTGACGAAGCGTTGCGCCTGCGCTGCAGGCTCCATCAGTCTTGATGGAAGTCTAAATAGACAAAGTGGAGAGGAAGTTGGATATAATCAATTCCACCAGCCTTTGTGCAAAACAGTGTTCTTTTAGCCACAAGCAGAAGCATGTGGCCAGAAGCTCAAATATTGGAAAATTAGGTGTAGTAGCTTAAGAATGAGAAAACAGGTCAGATAAGTGGTAGGAGGTCATGCTCAGCAGTTGTTAACGCAAGAGTAACTGAGGATATCTCTTGTACCACGATACCATGATGTTGAAGTGGCAGGTAACTTTCATATTATTAATGATATACAATACCACAACTTGCGTAACGTGGTATAATACGATCTAATAAGTGTATCGAATAGCAAACAATATACAAGAACACATAAGAGTGTCTAAGAGTGAGGGATACGAGAGCATCTGCGAAGTGCGTCTAACAATATGGTAGGTGTTGTGTATATATTAGTGGTTAGTCCCGCGAGACACACCACTACAACAATACTGCACCAGGACGGATGCAGTCACCAAAATTACTTGCCGTCTCTCCTGAGAAATTATTGACCATAAATAGCCAAGCCCTGTCTCCTTCTGTCAGTTTTTCAATATTTTCAATAAATGGATTCCCCTGTTATAAACACGACTGCAGCAACACCAGATTATCACACAGTTCCAGATGCCTCAACTCAACAACATAAATTCTGAGATCTGTGATGTGTGTGTTAGTCTTGTTTTATGAACTAAGTTAAAACGTAAAGATTTTCAAGTGAAGGACTTGTGTTGGGGAAGTGTGTTTCCGGGTCCTTCAAGTGCAAGTGTTTCTGTGTCCTACAAGTGCAAGTGTTTCTGGGTCCTACAAGTGCAAATGTTTCTGTGTTCTTCAAGTGCAAGTGCTTCTGGGTCTTTCAAGTGTAAGTGTTTCTGGGTCCTTCAAGTGCAAGTGTTTCTCTGTCCTACAAGTGCAAGTGTTTCTGGGTCCGTCAAGTGCAAGTGTCCATGGGTCTTTCAAGTGCAAGTGTTTCTGGGTCCTTCAAGTGCAAGTGTTTCTGTTTCTTTCTAGTGCAAGTGTTTCTGGGTCATTCAAGTGCAAGTGTTTCTGAGTCCTTCAAGTGCAAGTGTTTCTGGGTCTTTCAAGTGCAAGTGTTTCTGGGTCTTTCAAGTGCAAGTGTTTCTGGGTCCTTCAAGTGCAAGTGTTTCTGGGTCATTCAAGTGCAAGTGTTTCTGCGTCCTTCAAGTGAAAGTGTTTCTGGGTCTTTCAAGTGCAAGTGTTTCTGAGTCCTACAAGTGCAAGTGTTTCTGGGACCACAAGTGCAAGTGCTTCTGGGTCCTTCAAGTGCAAGTGTATCTGTGTCCTACAAGTGCAAGTGTTTCTGGGTCCTTCAAGTGCAAGTGTTTCTGCGTCCTACAAGTGCAAGTGCTTCTGATTCCTACAAGTGGAAGTGTTTCTGGGTTCTTCAAGTGCAAGTGGCTCTGTGTCCAACAAGTGCAAGTGTTTCTGTGCCCTACAAGTGCAAGTGTTTCTGGGTCCTTCAAGTGCAAGTGTTTTTGTGTCCGACAAGTGCAAGTGTTCCTGGGTCCTTCAAGTGCAAGTGTGTCTGGGTCCTTCAAGTGCAAGTGTTTCTGTGTCCTACAAGTGCAAGTGTTTCTGTGTCCTACAAGTTCAAGCGTTTTTGTGTCCTACAAGTGCAAGTGTTTCTGGGTATTTAAGTGCAAGTGTGTCTGCGTCCTTCAAGTGCAAGTGTTTCTGTGTCCTACAAGTGCAAGTGTTTCTGTGTCCTACAAGTTCAAGCGTTTTTGTGTCCTACAAGTGCAAGTGTTTCTGTGTCCTACAAGTGCAAATGTTTCTGTGTCCTACAAGTGCAAGTGTTTCTGTGTCCTATAAGTGCAAGTGTTTCTGTGTCTTTCAAGGGCAAATGTTTCTGTGTCCTACAAGTGCAAGTGTTTCTGTGTCCTGCAAATGCAAGTGTTTCTGTGTCCTACAAGTGCAAATGTTTCTGTCCTACAAGTGCAAATGTTTCTGTGTCCTACAAGTGCAAATGTTTCTGTGTCCTACAAGTGCAAGTGTTTCTGTGTCCTACAAGTGCAAATGTTTCTGTCCTACAAGTGCAAATGTTTCTGTGTCCTACAAGTGCAAATGTTTCTGTGTCCTACAAGTGCAGATGTTTCTGTGTCCTACAAGTGCAAGTGTTTCTGTGTCCTACAAGTGCAAGTGTTTCTGTGTCCTACAAGTGCAAATGTTTCTGTGCCCTACAAGTGCAAATGTTTCTGTTTCCTACAAGTTCCAATGTTTCTGTGTCGTACAAGTGCAAGCTTTTCTGTGTCCTACAAGTGCAAATGCTTCTGTTTCCTACAAGTGCAAGTGTTTCTGTGTCCTACAAGTGCAAATGTTTCTGTGTCCTACAAGTGCACGTGTTTCTATGTCCTACAAGTGCAAGTGTTTCTGTGTTCTACAAGTGCAAGTGTTTCTTGGTCCGTCAAGTGCAAGTGTTTCTGGTTTCTTCAAGTGCAAGAGTTTCTGTGTCCAACAAGTGCAAGTGTTTCTGTGTCCTACAAGTGCAAATGTTTCTGTGTCCTACAAGTGCAAATGTTTCTGTGTCCTACAAGTGCAAATGTTTCTGTGTCCTACAAGTGCAAGAGTTTCTGTGTCCTGCAAGTGCAAGTGTTTCTGTGTCCTATAAGTGCAAGTGTTTCTGTGTCCTTCAAGGGCAAATGTTTCTGTGTCCTACAAGTGCAAGTGTTTCTGTGTCCTGCAAGTGCAAGTGTTTCTGTGTCCTACAAGTGCAAATGTTTGTGTTCTATAAGTGCAAGTTTTTCTGTGTCCTACAAGTGCAGATGTTTCTGTGTCCTACAAGTGCAGGTGTTTGTGTGTCCTACAAGTGCAAATGTTTCTGTCCTACAAGTGCAAATGTTTCTGTGTCCTACAAGTGCAAATGTTTCTGTTTCCTACAAGTGCAAATGTTTCTGTGTCCTACAAGTGCAAGTGTTTCTGTGTCCTACAAGTGCAAATGTTTCTGTGTCGTACAAGTGCAAATGTTTCTGTGTCCTACAAGTGCACGTGCTTCTGTGTCATACAAGTGCAAGTGTTTCTATGTCCTACAAGTGCAAGTGTTTCTTGGTCCGTCAAGTGCAAGTGTTTCTGGTTTCTTCAAGTGCAAGAGTTTCTGTGTCCAACAAGTGCAAGTGTTTCTGTGTCCTACAAGTGCAAATGTTTCTGTGTCCTACAAGTGCAAGTGTTTCTGTGTCCAACAAGTGCAAGTGTTTCTGTGTCCTACAAGTGCAAATGTTTGTGTCCTACAAGTGCAAGTGTTTCTGTTTCCTACAACTGCAAATGTTTCTGTGTCCAACAAGTGCAAGTGTTTCTGTGTCCTACAAGTGCAAGTGTTTCTGTGTCCTACAAGTGCAAATGTTTCTGTGTCCTACAAGTGCAAGTTTTTCTGTGTCCTACAAGTGCAAATGTTTCTGTGTCCTACAAGTGCAAATGTTTCTGTTTCCTACAAGTGCAAATGTTTCTGTGTCCTACAAGTGCAAGTGTTTCTGTGTCCTACAAGTGCAAGTGTTTCTGTGTCCTACAAGTGCAAGTGTTTCTGTGTCCTACAAGTGCAAGTGTTTCTGTGTCCTACAAGTGCAAGTGTTTCTGTGTCCTACAAGTGCAAATGTTCCTGTGTCCTACAAATGCAAATGTTTCTGTGTCCTACAAGTGCAAGTGTTTCTGTGTCCTACAAGTGCAAGTGTTTCTGTGTCCTACAAGTGCAAGTGTTTCTGGGTCAGTCAAGTGCAAGTGTTTCTGGTTTCTTCAAGTGCAAGAGTTTCTGTGTCCAACAAGTGCAAATGTTTCTGTGTCCTACAACTGCTGTGGTGACGTATACTTAGCCAGTGGTGACGTGTACTTAGCTCAGTGGTGACGTGCACTTAGCTGTGGTGGCGTGTACTTAGCTCATTGGTGACGTGTACTTAGCTTGAGTGGTGACGTTTACTTAGCTCAGTGGTGACGTGTACTTAGCTCAGTGGTGACGTGTACTTAGCTCAGTGGTGACGTGTACCTAGCTCTGTGAAGACCTGTTTGTGTGCTCTCTCTGAATCTGAACCAGGTTGCCCTCTCTTGAGCATCTTTACCAGCAGCTGAAAGAAGAGCTTAGGGTTGCTAAGCAGGAGATACGGCGATTAACGGAGGAGAACAAGAGGATTCGAAGTAATCCTCCTGTTGTGAGTCCCCAGGTTAAGAGGGGAGCTTGGTCAGTGGCCGGGCAACATGGAACCAAGCTGAGAATCAAGAAGACTGTTGGAGAGGCAGAAACAACGAGGACCTAGAAGTCTGCTGTGGAAACTTCCAACCCGTTTTCGGTGCTACCTGACGAATGTGGGTGTTCTACTGGGAATGTCACAACGAGCACCAAGGAAGCATTGGCTGACGTGAGTGAGACATCCCTGGAAACCCCAAAGAAAACCATCGAGAACGTCTTGACGAATTCCACAAGTGAAGGTGTAGTGCTACCTAACGAATGTGAGTCGACTACTGGGAACATCACGACGGACGTCGCCAAGGAAGGTAAAAACATTGGTGTTGTTGGGGATAGCCAGATTATGTACATGGATAGGGCATTCTGCTTGAAGGATAGGAGTAGGAGGCAGAGAGTGTGTTTTCCTGGGGCTGGGATGAAGGGTATTGTTAGCCGTCTGGATGACATCACGAGAGGTAATAGGAGCAATCCTATTATCTGTCTCAGTGCTGGAGGCAACGATGTTGGCAGACGTAGGAGTGAGGACCTGATTAGCAGGTATAGGTCAGCACTGAATATTTATGTAAATTGCTATGTCAATAAATAGCAACTTTGTAGACAATAATGGTGCAACTGTAACGATTCACGAGACAAAAACTTCTCTTGACTGCATTTTCGAAGCTGCCGAGAGTTTGGCAGATTTTAGCCTGAAAAGTTCCAAGAGAGAATTGCATACAGTCTTCAAGAACACGAGGTGCAATATGTCGAGTGGTGACGGTGATTTATTCGACACTATAAGTGGCTCGTGTATTTGGTTTTATCAGACAGGTGTCACCTTGAGAGTAAAATTATATAAGGACCTTAAATGTCACCTAATATGTCAAAGAATGCAAGGATGTGGAGTACCACCTGGTATGTCAAACAATGCGCGGATGTTGAACGATAAAGTGCCACCTACTGTGTCAAATACTTTGAGAATGCCAAATGAGAAGTGATGATGTGTGTGCCAAACGATACGAGGATGATAAGTAACAAGTGCCACTTGGTATATCAAGCAATGAAAGTATTGGGAGTGACAAGTGTCAACAGGTGACGACAAAACTGCAGTGACAAATTTCATACGACTCATCTAATAAGTTTGAGTAAGACTCGCAAGTAACACTAAATATTTTTATTGACGAAGCGTTGCGCCTGCGCTGCAGGCTCCATCAGTCTTGATGGAAGTCTAAATAGACAAAGTGGAGAGGAAGTTGGATATAATCAATTCCACCAGCCTTTGTGCAAAACAGTGTTCTTTTAGCCACAAGCAGAAGCATGTGGCCAGAAGCTCAAATATTGGAAAATTAGGTGTAGTAGCTTAAGAATGAGAAAACAGGTCAGATAAGTGGTAGGAGGTCATGCTCAGCAGTTGTTAACGCAAGAGTAACTGAGGATATCTCTTGTACCACGATACCATGATGTTGAAGTGGCAGGTAACTTTCATATTATTAATGATATACAATACCACAACTTGCGTAACGTGGTATAATACGATCTAATAAGTGTATCGAATAGCAAACAATATACAAGAACACATAAGAGTGTCTAAGAGTGAGGGATACGAGAGCATCTGCGAAGTGCGTCTAACAATATGGTAGGTGTTGTGTATATATTAGTGGTTAGTCCCGCGAGACACACCACTACAACAATACTGCACCAGGACGGATGCAGTCACCAAAATTACTTGCCGTCTCTCCTGAGAAATTATTGACCATAAATAGCCAAGCCATGTCTCCTTCTGTCAGTTTTTCAATATTTTCAATAAATGGATTCCCCTGTTATAAACACGACTGCAGCAACACCAGATTATCACACAGTTCCAGATGCCTCAACTCAACAACATAAATTCTGAGATCTGTGATGTGTGTGTTAGTCTTGTTTTATGAACTAAGTTAAAACGTAAAGATTTTCAAGTGAAGGACTTGTGTTGGGGAAGTGTGTTTCCGGGTCCTTCAAGTGCAAGTGTTTCTGTGTCCTACAAGTGCAAGTGTTTCTGGGTCCTACAAGTGCAAATGTTTCTGTGTTCTTCAAGTGCAAGTGCTTCTGGGTCTTTCAAGTGTAAGTGTTTCTGGGTCCTTCAAGTGCAAGTGTTTCTCTGTCCTACAAGTGCAAGTGTTTCTGGGTCCTTCAAGTGCAAGTGTCTATGGGTCTTTCAAGTGCAAGTGTTTCTGGGTCCTTCAAGTGCAAGTGTTTCTGTTTCTTTCTAGTGCAAGTGTTTCTGGGTCATTCAAGTGCAAGTGTTTCTGAGTCATTCAAGTGCAAGTGTTTCTGGGTCTTTCAAGTGCAAGTGTTTCTGGGTCTTTCAAGTGCAAGTGTTTCTGGGTCCTTCAAGTGCAAGTGTTTCTGGGTCATTCAAGTGCAAGTGTTTCTGCGTCCTTCAAGTGAAAGTGTTTCTGGGTCTTTCAAGTGCAAGTGTTTCTGAGTCCTACAAGTGCAAGTGTTTCTGGGACCACAAGTGCAAGTGCTTCTGGGTCCTTCAAGTGCAAGTGTATCTGTGTCCTACAAGTGCAAGTGTTTCTGGGTCCTTCAAGTGCAAGTGTTTCTGCGTCCTACAAGTGCAAGTGCTTCTGATTCCTACAAGTGGAAGTGTTTCTGGGTTCTTCAAGTGCAAGTGGCTCTGTGTCCAACAAGTGCAAGTGTTTCTGTGCCCTACAAGTGCAAGTGTTTCTGGGTCCTTCAAGTGCAAGTGTTTTTGTGTCCGACAAGTGCAAGTGTTCCTGGGTCCTTCAAGTGCAAGTGTGTCTGGGTCCTTCAAGTGCAAGTGTTTCTGTGTCCTACAAGTGCAAGTGTTTCTGTGTCCTACAAGTTCAAGCGTTTTTGTGTCCTACAAGTGCAAGTGTTTCTGGGTATTTAAGTGCAAGTGTGTCTGCGTCCTTCAAGTGCAAGTGTTTCTGTGTCCTACAAGTGCAAGTGTTTCTGTGTCCTACAAGTTCAAGCGTTTTTGTGTCCTACAAGTGCAAGTGTTTCTGTGTCCTACAAGTGCAAATGTTTCTGTGTCCTACAAGTGCAAGTGTTTCTGTGTCCTATAAGTGCAAGTGTTTCTGTGTCTTTCAAGGGCAAATGTTTCTGTGTCCTACAAGTGCAAGTGTTTCTGTGTCCTGCAAATGCAAGTGTTTCTGTGTCCTACAAGTGCAAATGTTTCTGTCCTACAAGTGCAAATGTTTCTGTGTCCTACAAGTGCAAATGTTTCTGTGTCCTACAAGTGCAAGTGTTTCTGTGTCCTACAAGTGCAAATGTTTCTGTCCTACAAGTGCAAATGTTTCTGTGTCCTACAAGTGCAAATGTTTCTGTGTCCTACAAGTGCAGATGTTTCTGTGTCCTACAAGTGCAAGTGTTTCTGTGTCCTACAAGTGCAAGTGTTTCTGTGTCCTACAAGTGCAAATGTTTCTGTGCCCTACAAGTGCAAATGTTTCTGTTTCCTACAAGTTCCAATGTTTCTGTGTCGTACAAGTGCAAGCTTTTCTGTGTCCTACAAGTGCAAATGCTTCTGTTTCCTACAAGTGCAAGTGTTTCTGTGTCCTACAAGTGCAAATGTTTCTGTGTCCTACAAGTGCACGTGTTTCTATGTCCTACAAGTGCAAGTGTTTCTGTGTTCTACAAGTGCAAGTGTTTCTTGGTCCGTCAAGTGCAAGTGTTTCTGGTTTCTTCAAGTGCAAGAGTTTCTGTGTCCAACAAGTGCAAGTGTTTCTGTGTCCTACAAGTGCAAATGTTTCTGTGTCCTACAAGTGCAAATGTTTCTGTGTCCTACAAGTGCAAATGTTTCTGTGTCCTACAAGTGCAAGAGTTTCTGTGTCCTACAAGTGCAAGTGTTTCTGTGTCCTATAAGTGCAAGTGTTTCTGTGTCCTTCAAGGGCAAATGTTTCTGTGTCCTACAAGTGCAAGTGTTTCTGTGTCCTGCAAGTGCAAGTGTTTCTGTGTCCTACAAGTGCAAATGTTTGTGTTCTATAAGTGCAAGTTTTTCTGTGTCCTACAAGTGCAGATGTTTCTGTGTCCTACAAGTGCAGGTGTTTGTGTGTCCTACAAGTGCAAATGTTTCTGTCCTACAAGTGCAAATGTTTCTGTGTCCTACAAGTGCAAATGTTTCTGTTTCCTACAAGTGCAAATGTTTCTGTGTCCTACAAGTGCAAGTGTTTCTGTGTCCTACAAGTGCAAATGTTTCTGTGTCGTACAAGTGCAAATGTTTCTGTGTCCTACAAGTGCACGTGCTTCTGTGTCATACAAGTGCAAGTGTTTCTATGTCCTACAAGTGCAAGTGTTTCTTGGTCCGTCAAGTGCAAGTGTTTCTGGTTTCTTCAAGTGCAAGAGTTTCTGTGTCCAACAAGTGCAAGTGTTTCTGTGTCCTACAAGTGCAAATGTTTCTGTGTCCTACAAGTGCAAGTGTTTCTGTGTCCAACAAGTGCAAGTGTTTCTGTGTCCTACAAGTGCAAATGTTTCTGTGTCCTACAAGTGCAAGTGTTTCTGTTTCCTACAACTGCAAATGTTTCTGTGTCCAACAAGTGCAAGTGTTTCTGTGTCCTACAAGTGCAAGTGTTTCTGTGTCCTACAAGTGCAAATGTTTCTGTGTCCTACAAGTGCAAGTTTTTCTGTGTCCTACAAGTGCAAATGTTTCTGTGTCCTACAAGTGCAAATGTTTCTGTTTCCTACAAGTGCAAATGTTTCTGTGTCCTACAAGTGCAAGTGTTTCTGTGTCCTACAAGTGCAAGTGTTTCTGTGTCCTACAAGTGCAAGTGTTTCTGTGTCCTACAAGTGCAAGTGTTTCTGTGTCCTACAAGTGCAAGTGTTTCTGTGTCCTACAAGTGCAAATGTTCCTGTGTCCTACAAATGCAAATGTTTCTGTGTCCTACAAGTGCAAGTGTTTCTGTGTCCTACAAGTGCAAGTGTTTCTGTGTCCTACAAGTGCAAGTGTTTCTGGGTCAGTCAAGTGCAAGTGTTTCTGGTTTCTTCAAGTGCAAGAGTTTCTGTGTCCAACAAGTGCAAATGTTTCTGTGTCCTACAACTGCTGTGGTGACGTATACTTAGCCAGTGGTGACGTGTACTTAGCTCAGTGGTGACGTGCACTTAGCTGTGGTGGCGTGTACTTAGCTCGTTGGTGACGTGTACTTAGCTTGAGTGGTGACGTTTACTTAGCTCAGTGGTGACGTGTACTTAGCTCAGTGGTGACGTGTACTTAGCTCAGTGGTGACGTGTACCTAGCTCTGTGAAGACCTGTTTGTGTGCTCTCTCTGAATCTGAACCAGGTTGCCCTCTCTTGAGCATCTTTACCAGCAGCTGAAAGAAGAGCTTAGGGTTGCTAAGCAGGAGATACGGCGATTAACGGAGGAGAACAAGAGGATTCGAAGTAATCCTCCTGTTGTGAGTCCCCAGGTTAAGAGGGGAGCTTGGTCAGTGGCCGGGCAACATGGAACCAAGCTGAGAATCAAGAAGACTGTTGGAGAGGCAGAAACAACGAGGACCTAGAAGTCTGCTGTGGAAACTTCCAACCCGTTTTCGGTGCTACCTGACGAATGTGGGTGTTCTACTGGGAATGTCACAACGAGCACCAAGGAAGCATTGGCTGACGTGAGTGAGACATCCCTGGAAACCCCAAAGAAAACCATCGAGAACGTCTTGACGAATTCCACAAGTGAAGGTGTAGTGCTACCTAACGAATGTGAGTCGACTACTGGGAACATCACGACGGACGTCGCCAAGGAAGGTAAAAACATTGGTGTTGTTGGGGATAGCCAGATTATGTACATGGATAGGGCATTCTGCTTGAAGGATAGGAGTAGGAGGCAGAGAGTGTGTTTTCCTGGGGCTGGGATGAAGGGTATTGTTAGCCGTCTGGATGACATCACGAGAGGTAATAGGAGCAATCCTATTATCTGTCTCAGTGCTGGAGGCAACGATGTTGGCAGACGTAGGAGTGAGGACCTGATTAGCAGGTATAGGTCAGCAATAGAGATAATTAGGAGGAAGGGTGGGAACCCTGTCACATGTGGTATTTTGCCAAGGAGAGGAGTTGGAAATGAATGGTTGTCCAGAGCAACTGGTGTCAATTGCTGGCTGGACAAATACTGTAAGGAAAATGCAGTAACATTCATTGACAACTGGGACCTCTTCTATGGCAGAAATGACATGTATGCCAGGGATGGGGTTCACTTATCTAGGTGTGGGGTTGGAGCACTGGCAACTGCAGTGGAAGGAGCTGTTAGGTCTTTAAACTAGGAATAGTTAGTGGTATGGGTTTTGGCGGGAAAACAGTGAAGTCGCAGTGTAGTAATATGAGTACTAGGAAAACTAGTAATAGGCAAAATGAGGTGGATATTGGAAAGCCAGTGGCACTAATTGACAAGGACAGTAATAGGTTTAGTGGAATAACAGAAAGGAGCAGGAAGGGTAAAGAGAAAGGAGGGCCCTTAAATATATATTACACAAATAGTCGTAGTGCTAGGAATAAGATGGACGAGTTGAGACTAGTTGCTAGTGCAGGTAACATTGATGTATTTGCCATAACTGAGACGTGGTTTAATTCAAAAAGTCGGGACATGCCTGCGGAATGTCACATTCAGGGTTTTAAATTGTTCCAAGTAGATAGAAGTATCGGGAAGGGGGGTGGGGTGGCATTATATGTCCGAGATCGCTTGAACTGTTGCATAAAAAGGGGTATTAAGTCTGAAGTAACACATATAGAGTCTGTTTCGATAGAATTTTCAGAGGGGCATGAAAAATTGATTTTAGGTGTGATATACCGTCCCCCAAACTTAGATAGGGACCAGAGGAGACTACTATGGGAGGAAATTGTTAGGGCCACAAGGCACGATAATGTAGTAATTCTAGGAGACTTTAAGTTTAGTCAGTGATCCTCCTTTCTTATGTTCTTATGTTCTTATATTTCTGTGTCCTACAAGTGCAAGTGTTTCTGGGTCCGTCAAGTGCAAGTGTTTCTGGGTCCATCAAGTGCAAGCATGACTGGGGAAAGTTGAGAAAGGAGAAGAAAGTTTAAATTCCTTGGAACAAAAGCCCTTGACCAGTAACAATGCAACTGCCCTGAAAGATAACAAGTTGCAGTAATACAATAAACTTGGCTACGCGGGAACGCAAATTGATTTTAATTTGCGCCCGATTAAAGTTTAATTTTGTAACCTAACTAATTAAAGTGAATTTGGTCAATAAATGTTTTACTGTGATGTTTAGGATGTTTAGCCACTTTACTCCTGTGGCATTGCAATGTTGCAAATGATATTACACGAACAAAATTTCTCATGATACTGTTGCAGTATCCCGACGCATGTGTAAATATTTGTATTTATACACACACACACACACACACACACACACACACACACACACACACACACACACACACACACACACACACACACACACACACACACACACACACACCACACACACACACACACACACATATGAGAAAGCGTGTGCTAGAGCAAGAGGTGTAGCCAGAAGCTGTCGTGAGTCAGTGGGTAACTAGTACATTATGGCGGTGTAAGTGATCGTGGGCACTTCATCTTAGCGACCCAGTTAACACAGAGCTTTCCGTCTTGTGGCGTCCCTGGAACCAACTATTGGCTTAATGGCTGGAAGGAAACACGACCCGGTGGCCACCCTGTGGGGAAGACAATGGTTGTGTATCAGGAGGGGGAGAAACGCAGTGTGGAACGTGAATGGAATGGCAGGAAAATGGAGAAAAGATAGAGAACGATGAAGAGAGTTACAAAATTTATGTAGAGAATGAGAATGTAATTACTGAATCAGAGGAGATATGTGAAACAGATTGGCTGAAAGAGGTCGGAGATGCTGCTAGTTGATTGCAAAGATGTGACATGTTATAATCCATAGGTTAATCCTGTATTTATTTACACTGAATTAGTGGTGAGTGAGAGCTCTGGGGGCCATCCTAACACATGTTCGTGATGCTCCCTTTAAACGTCTCGAGATTCACCAGTGCACAATGATTAACGAGTACATCTTGAGGTTCACCACTACATAATGACTAATGAAGGCGTCTTGAGGTTCACCAGTTCATAATGGTTAACGAGTATATCATGAGTTCACCAGTACATAATTGTTAACAAATACATCTTGAGTTCACCAGTAAACAATAATTAATGAACACATCTTGAGGTTCACCACTACACATCTGCTCGTGTTTACTTTCAGTGAGTGCCAGTCTTAACATATCTGGTCGACAATGAGGCTACAAATTACATTTACAAAAGATTCTAACGATGTACTGTATTACGTTATTGCAAGACGCTTGCTCTGCATCCTGTCTTATTTTATCAGAAATCAGTCTACTGTTATTAGAAGATTGCCACTCTCTCGTTTTTAGAGATAACGTGTACTAGGTTTACTAGTTTAGTAGCCAAAAATGGGTCTCAGACGAATATTACAAGAGTGTGGACTCCGTTAAGTTTTTCTCATATTAAAAATTCCCCGGTGTGTTGCTCCCGATTTTTATATTTGTAAAAACTTGGCATTCCTTGACTTGGAATTAACTTCTGTAGATAAAATTTTTAACACCTCTGTATAAATGTGCTAAGAGTAACAAGTACTTGTAAACTTTTGTTCATTAGAAGTGTGAGAAACAGAATATGCAAATTTACCAGTGTACAAAAATGTATCTGTTGCTATGTTTACGAGTGATATGTTTCCGGGACGTGTATTGAGTTTATTTTAAGTATAATTGTGATGGTGTGAGGTATACCTCTTGCATTATCCCTGGTAGCAAGTTAGAGAGAAAATAATAGGAACCATCCGTTCAAAGCAGGTCAATCAACGTTTCTTGCTCATAGACTTAATTTCAGACTTAATTTCATACTGCAAAATTGTATGAGTTTTTTTTTGCAAGATATTAAGGCTATTTGTAATATATTATCATTTTATAGCAAGATATTACGACTTCTTTGCAGGATATTGCTATTTTATTGCAAGACATTGCAACAGTATTGCAACATATTGGAATTTATGGCAAGATACTGCTATTTTTACTGCAAGATATAGCTATTTTATTTCTTGCAAGATATTGCGATTATATTTAATTTATTGCAAGATATTGCTACTTTATGGCAAGCTATCTGAATTAATTGCAAGATATTGCTACTTTCTTGCATGATACTGCTACTTTATTGAGAGATATTGCTACTTTCTTACAAGATATTGCAACTTTATTGAAAGATATTGTCACTTTCTCGCAAGATATTTTGACTTCCTTGCAAGATATTGCAAATTTATTGCGATATGTTGCTACTTGCAAGATATTGCAACTTTATTGCAATATATTGCTGCTTTCTTGCAAGATATCTCAATAAAGTGAGAGAAGAGAATTCCATGACAGTCATTAGAGTGTGTGTGTCGTCAGTCAGGCAGCTGGTCCGGACTGGTGTGACTGTCTCTTACCTCGCTCCAGGTTTCCTTTGTCTTACAGTCTTCCTTTGTCCTCCAGTCTACCTTTCTCCTACACATTTCATTTGTCCAAGAGTCTTCCTTTGTCCTCCGATCGTCTTTTGTTCCCCAGTCTTACCTGGTCCTCCAGTCTTCCCTAGTCCTCCAGTTTTTTCTTGTCCACCAGTCTTTCCATGTCCTCCAGTTTTCTCGCGTAATCCAAACTGGAGAACCATCTGCGGGTGGCACTGGTGATGACACTGCTAGTGGCTTACTGCTGACACTGCTGGAGGCGCTGTTGGTGGCCTTATTGCTGGTATTGCCTTATTGCTGGAACTGCAGGTAGCACTGCTAGTGGCACTGCGAGTTGCACTTCTGGTTGCATTGCTGGTGGCCTTATTGCTGGCACTGCTGGTGGCCTTATTGCTGGTACTACTGGTGGCACTGCTGATAGCACTGCTGGTGGCACTGCTGGTGCACTACTGGTGGCCCTGATGGTGGTACTGCTGGTGGCCTTGTTACTGGCACTACCAGTTGCTCTGCTGGTGGCAGTCCTGCTGGAAGTTCTGTTGACGCTGCTGGTGGCACTGCTAGTAGCACTGCTGGTGATCTTATCATTGGCACTGCTGGTGGCACTGCTGTCACACTGCGGGTGGCACTGCAGGTGGGACTGCTAGTGGCCTTATTACTGGCACTGCTGGAGGCACTGTTCCTGGCCTTATTACTGACCTGCTGGTGGCACTGATGGTGACCTTATTGCTGGCACTGCTGGTGGACTTATTGCTGGCACTGATGGTGGACTTATTGCTTTCACTACTGGTGGCATTGCTGATGATTTTGTTGCTGGCACTATTGGGGATCTTATTGCTGGCTCTGCTGGTGGCACTGCGGAGGGCAATACTGGTGGCACTGTTGGTGACACTGCGGGAGACACTGCTGGTGGCACTGCGGGTGGCAATACTGGTGGCCAACTCATTTTTTATGGTTGTGATGGAGGCTAAAAATGAGAGCGACGATGCATTTGTTACGACCGATAAATCTTTTTATATACAATTTCTCTTCCCCTCGCGTCCCGTCTTTATTTATTTAAATTGTTTTTAACCAGTTCTCTCTCTCTCTCTCTCTCTCTCTCTCTCTCTCTCTCTCTCTCTCTCTCTCTCTCTCTCTCTCTCTCTCTCTCTCTCTCTCTCTCTCTCGCTCGCTCGCTCGCTCGCTCTCTGTTTGCAAGAACTAGATTCACTAGATTCACTAGATTCATCGTATTATGCACAAGTAACCCGCACATAGGAGAGTAAATCTTGTGAAGACCTTTCGGTCCGACTCGGACCATTAACTAGCCACTCTAGTCCAAGTCGGACCGAAACATCGTCGTAAGTTTCATTCTCTTATATGCGAGTTATTTGTGTATTATTCTAGTCAGGGCATTGTTCTGTTTTGTTCTTTATCGTATCAGTTGACAGCGAGGCAACCGGACCAGTGACAATAGCAGTAGTAGTAGCTGAGGGCTGTAATAGTCAGCAGAACTGGTGATAACTAGAAGCTGAACCACTGGTACTCACAGCTTTCAGAGTACTCAGAGCTGTGAGAGTACTAATTTAGGAGAGGTAGTTGTATCCCTCGTCTTTCATTTAGTTCCATTTCTCCTGTAAATTCCCAGCTATTTTTTAATATAGTATGGTATATTGTCCCCCTTATTTTTTCACACCAGTAGTGGCCAGAGTGGAGGGAGAGAAAAGTTCATGCTTTTTTTTTTATCTTTCCGTCATGCACATACATGATGGAAGATAGTTCTTAATTTAGATAGACGTAGTTAGTGTTATGCTTATGTCATCGATGTGGTTTAGCAAGTCTTTCCCATGTACTCTCTCCCTTCTGTCCGTAAATACACTCGTGTATTTTGTTCTCTTTGTACATTATTGTAAAGTGTTAGTTGTTTAGTGTTAGTGTGTTACAGATTTGTGGGATGACAGTATATTACAGATTTGTGGGATGACAGTATATTACAGATTTGTGGGATGACAGTATATTACAGATTTGTGGGATGACAGTATATTACAGATTTGTGGGATGACAGTACATTACAGAATTGTGGGATGACAGTATATTACAGATTTGTGGGATGACAGTATATTACAGATTTGTGGGATGACAGTATATTACAGATTTGTGGGATGACAGTACATTACAGAATTGTGGGATGACAGTATATTACAGATTTGTGGGATGACAGTATATTACAGATTTGTGGGATGTCAGTATATTACAGATTTGTGGGATGACAGTATATTACAGATTTGTGGGATGACAGTATATTACAGATTTGTGGGATGACAGTATATTACAGATTTGTGGGATGTCAGTATATTACAGATTTGTGGGATGACAGTATATTACAGATTTGTGGGATGACAGTATATTACATATTTGTGGGATGTCAGTATATTACAGATTTGTGGGATGACAGCATATTACAGATTTGTGGGATGACAGTATATTACAGATTTGTGGGATGACAGTACATTACAGAATTGTGGTATGACAGTATATTACAGATTTGTGGGATGACAGTATATTACAGATTTGTGGGATGTCAGTATATTACAGATTTGTGGGATGACAGTATATTACAGATTTGTGGGATGACAGTATATTACAGATTTGTGGGATGACAGTATATTACAGATTTGTGGGATGTCAGTGTATTACAGATTTGTGGGATGACAGTATATTACAGATTTGTGGGATGACAGTATATTACATATTTGTGGGATGTCAGTATATTACAGTTTTGTGGGATGACAGTATATTACAGATTTGTGGGATGACAGTATATTACATATTTGTGGGATGTCAGTATATTACAGATTTGTGGGATGACAGTATATTACAGATTTGTGGGATGTCAGTATATTACAGATTTGTGGGATGACAGTATATTACAGATTTGTAGGATGACAGTATATTACATATTTGTGGGATGACAGTATATTACAGATTTGTGGGATGACAGTATATTACAGATTTGTGGGATGACAGTATATTACATATTTGTGGGATGTCAGTATATTACAGATTTGTGGGATGACAGTATATTACAGATTTGTGGGATGACAGTATATTACATATTTGTGGGATGTCAGTATATTACAGATTTGTGGGATGACAGTATATTACAAATTTGTGGGATGACAGTATATTACAGATTTGTGGGATGTCAGTATATTACAGATTTGTGGGATGACAGCATATTACAGATTTGTGCAATGTCAGTATATTACAGATTTGTGGGATGTCAGTATATTACAGATTTGTGGGATGACAGTATATTACAGATTTGTGGGATGACAGTATATTACAGATTTGTGGGATGACAGTATATTACAGATTTGTGGAATGACAGTATATTACATATTTGTGGGATGTCAGTATATTACAGATTTGTGGGATGTCAGTATATTACAGATTTGTGGGATGTCAGTATATTACAGATTTGTGGGATGTCAGTATATTACAGGTCTAAGGAGTAAGAAGAGGGTCTGTTTATTATAAGACAGTGTCAATATTAGTCACACAGTAAATAAACGATCGTTGATGGACAGAGGCTGCCAGAAATGCCCTGAAACTGCTGAAGGTGACCTCTCCTGAGGTATAGCATCTGTCATTTTACTTTACGAGAAGGTGAAGAAGTAGGGAGCTTCTAGGACATTGGTTTAGTTGTTAACAGAAATGCAGCTGATAACCATCTTTCTAGTCCTAAAGGATCTTATATACAGATCCTTTAGGACTAGATCTTATATACAGATTCTAAGACCAGAAGCCTGGCCTGACCATAATCTCCAGACCACTGGCTCTCCATAAATAATTACCTGCCGGTTCTGGGTAAAGCCCAGGGAAGAAGTGATCAAGGGGAGGGGGAAGGATTGAAAGAAATGAGATTGACGAGTGAGGAAATCCGCGAGGAGACTTGAACGTGGGGTGAGTGGAAGGGGACACACTTCTGAGTGATGGGTATCCGTGAATTGCTTTGCTATCTCTTGACTGTGGAAGAAGGAAAACATATCTCGAGAGAAGTAATAGGCGAGTTCCAGCTCCTGGGCTTCGCCTCTTGTATAGAATGTGACTAGTGTAATTAATCTCAAATCTCTTGAGTTATGAATAACTAAAGAGTAACGACCACTTACCAGTGGGGTCGTGATATACAGATCAGTCAACCTCCCGTGTTTCTGTCTCCGTGTGGGTTATTACTGAGCACCTTGATCTGTGTTGATTTAGGATTCGTACAGACAGCTTTCACAGCTTCTCATCCATCTATATTAGACTGAAATGTCTTTCCTATATACTTCCAGTGAGTTCCACCTACTCTTCAATTTTCTTCCCTATCCACCTGCAGTAGTCTAGGAAGAAGCCTTGTGGAAAACCTCTCAGCGTTTCACTCATCGTCAAGTGCTTAGCAAGGCGAATGCTCATGTGTAGGTGCTGGTTCAGGCTTCAGAAGTGTGCTTTTCCATCTGTCAGTGTTATATTTATCAGTGATGTAATGCTGTGTGTGCTTCAGGATACGTTCGTGTGTTTCACGTGTTACTGCATGTGTTTCATGTGTTACGATAGATTTGTATTTCCCGCTACTGTTTTTATGATTTCACGCAGTACTGTTTGTGTGCACACTTCATGTCTTATTGTTCATGTGAGCTTCATTTGTCACTGTCTGTGTATATTCGTTTGTTTCCATTTATGTATACTTCACATGTAACTATCTAAGTGTTTTTCACATATTGCTATGCATATCTACAGTACATATGTGTTGCATGTACTCACATAGAAATTCATCAGTAAGTGTTTGCAAGTGTCGAGTCCTAATTCCAGTGTCCGCCTTCTCGTTGGAAGCGGAGCCTAGAACTAGGATTGAAGTCACTCTCTCGTGATTCGTTGGCACTATCGTACCTATTATTAAAGCTATGTATGGATCCTCTACCAATTCAATTTTTAGGTTGTTCCACTTTCCTGCTACTCTAATGGTGAAGAAATACTTCCTAACACTCCTGTAACTCTTCTGTGTTTTCAACTTTCGATTTTGCCTTCGTGCTCCTTCTTTCTGCGTATCTAACAGTCAGTTTCTATCCACCCTGTCAGTTCCTATCAACATTTTTAAATGTTGTTATCATATCACCCCATAGTCCTCTATCCTACTGTTCTCAGGTTTTACTCTTTTAGTCTCTCTTCATAACTCATATCCAATAGCTCAGGGACTAGTCTCGTTGCAAACCTCTGTACTTTCTCCAGTTCCTTGACATGCTTGATCAGGTGAGGGTTCCATACTGGTGCTGCATACTCTAGTATGAGCCTACCATGTGCTATATATAGTATCCTGACTGACTCTTTGCTAAGGTTCCTGAAGGCTAATCTTAGTTTCGTCAGATGTTCCTTGCCGAACAAGTTATTCAGTCGACGTGCACTTCAAGCAATATGCTTGGTACAATGCTCACCCTGAGGTCCTCCTTGAGTAAGGTTTGCTGCCTTTCACCCCCGAGCCTGTACCTCGCTCGCGGTCTTCTTTGCCATTCTCTACTTTTCATTACTTTGTAGTTGCCGGGGGCTAAATTTAAATATCCACTTTTCAGATCACACCTACAGCTTGTCCAGGTACATTGTAATCTTTCTTCTCCTCACATTTTTGCACTCTCCTCATTAATTTCACATCTGCGAATAAGAATATCTGTTGTGCTAGGTGAGTACAAATCACGCTCAGCAGACGGGGGATCAAGCCTCCAACGCGTCTTGTTCTGAATGATCCACATGAATTTAGCACTTAACGTGAATTATTAAAAAAGTTAATTTCGCTGTGCCTTTCACGTACACACAAAACAGTACCTGGCCCAGTACTAATCCTTTTGGAACCCCACTCGTCACACCCCTCCATTCCGACATATCATTTTGTACAGTCACTGATTGTTTCCTTCCTGATTGTCTAGCATTTTCTGACTGTCTCTTGCCTGATACTGCGTCTAAAATCTTCTTACATTCCACAGATAGGAAATCCACCCATTTTCCTGTGTTTCCTGACTTGCGTTGTTACCTTATGGGTTGAGTAGACAGGATTTGCAGTTGTTATTTATAATCCCGCTACTTTCCCACCTCCATAACCTTACGTACTATGCTTGTCAGTGACACTGCCCTGTATTTTAATACTACCCGTTTGTCCCTTTTCTTCAAGACTGGGATTACATCAGCGGACTTCCACACCTTTTGCAGTTGCCCTGTGTTTATTGACTTGAAGATGTTGACTCACACAGTGCTTCCTCTTCTCTCCAGCTTCTAGTTAGCACAGTAGTTTCCTCACCTCTTCTCCTGTTGTCTCTACTCTGTCAGTACTCGCTTGTGCTCTCTTCCTCATTGTCTCTGTGGTAAGGTCTCTATGCCCTCCTTAATTCAGCTCTCCTCCATTTTTCAGCCTGTTTACCTTTTCCTCTCCTCCTTTAGCATTGTTTTTCCCCTGAAGTGACTCATATAGCAACTTTCATTCGGCTATGGTTTTGAATGTTATTTCAATCTCAAATTATTATTGTTTTTGAGTTCTACATGTTTAATTGTTAATGTGATCTTCATGTGTTGCTGCTTATGTAATTTGTGTTATTCTTCATGTATACTTCATTGTTAGTGTTTATGTGTGCTTCGTGTTGCACTGTTTACGTGCTTCATGTGTTACTATTTATGTGTAGCTCGTATTATGGCTTGTGTTACATGTGCGTTCTTCACCTGTTGCTATTTACGTATGTCAGCAGCAACATGGAGGATATCTTCTTAGTGCATCCACTTGTTACATGTTTCCATCCCAAAACACTTCCCTTATTGTGACTTTTTACAGTAATAATAATAATAATAATAATAATAATAATAATAATAATAAGAAGAAGAAGAAGAAGAAGAAGAAGAAGAAGAAGAAGAAGAAGAAGAAGAAGAAGAAGAAGAAGAAGAAGATGATGATGATGAAGAAGAAGAAGAAGAAATAAGCTTCTTTTAACTTAATTATGTAAAAATGTTTAATAAATTAAAAGACTATAGAATGCAGACATTTCAGTCACTCGTCACACCCAGCTGAGTATTTCTCCTAGTCACCCCAGCCACTTCTTATGTTATTATAGTACTCAGTTTTAGGGCATTATTTACTCGTGTACGATCTGAGAGATACGCTTCGATGTATGTGAATCCAGGTTGGTGTCACACACTTGCGTGTATGAACACTCACACGTATGTGTGTGTGTGTGTGTGTGTTTGAGAGAGAGAGAGAGAGAGAGAGAGAGAGAGAGAGAGAGAGAGAGAGAGAGAGAGAGAGAGAGAGAGAGAGAGAGAGAGAGAGAGAGAGAGAGAGAGAGAGAGAGAGAGAGAGAGAGAGAGAGAGAGAGAGAGAGAGAGAGAGAGTGATTTCGACTTGCATCAGTTTCTCTAATAAACATGGAATCCACTACCAGGGAAGGAAATATTTTCAAGGAGTACGTGAGGGGTAGTGAAGACTCTGACTCATGGCACAGTTGTTACACTTGACCAACAGTGCCACACTTTCAAGGCTCCATGATGGAGCTGACACCATGCCACTTAAAACAAGGAGCTGATAAAAGCTAATTCATACGGTAGCTGACAATAGACCACTCACACAGTAACTGACCGACCATTCACAGTAGCTGACTGTAGACCACTCACACCTAAGCTACCTGAAGTTCACTTACACATGAACTGATTATAGATCACTTGCACAGGAGCTAAGGGACGACCCCTCACAGGGAATGGGATTACAGGAGAGCTGATGAGGTGTCTACCGCATCAGCAGGTTCAAGAGGAAACTCTCACTCATCTGCATCCCCATGAGTAATAATCTGTGATAGTGGCCTCGCCAGCAGAAACTGAAGCAGTGACTTAATGTTCTGCTTCTCTTCTTAAACGATTTTCTGTTATTCATTCACCTTCTCCCGTGTTTCCTTAAGACACCTGCTGTCCCTGGTCACCTATCAGCAAAATAGGTACCTGGGTGTTAGTCGACTGGTGTGGGTCGCATCCTAAGGACAAAGTGACCTAATTTGCCGAAATGCTCTGCATAACAAGGGGCTTTCTATATAGTAGTATGTCACTGATATCAGCTAGATCTGTATACCTTGTACATATACTTGTAGAAATAAGGATTATTATTGTTATTATTATTATTATTATTATTATTATTATTATTAGTAGTAGTAGTAGTAGTAGTAGTAGTAGTAGTAGTAGTAGTAGTAGTAGTAGTAGTAGTAGTAGTAATAGTAGTAGTAGTAGTATACTGTTTTTGTCTTTCGCTGATCTTTACTCTACTATCTTCCACTTCCTGCCATCAACACCATTCTCATCGTCTTTCTACTAACTTTTTTGTTACTTCACCTGTCCTCGTGTTTTTTCTCTATTATCCCTCCCTTTCCTCTAGGCTTTTTCTTCCATTATCTTCTGCCTCTTGGCTGCTCCTCGACTGGCTGGCAGTTGTATGAGAGGGTCTGGTGGTATGAAGTTAGCATGAGCCCGTCAATACTGTAACCGTGGCGGATCTTACGAACAAGAAACTGTACTCCATCCGGCTCTACGCTGGCGTGAAACACAGTCAGCACCACCACTCAAGAGCATACGTATTTCAACCGGCTCCACTGTTGAGTGAAGCACAGTCAGCACCACTACTCAAGAAGCATACTTACTCCATCCGGCTCCACGCTGGCGTGTAGCATAGTCAACACCATCACTCAGCATACAAAACAACATGAACAGTGCCGTGACTAATCAAGCATTAGCGATATTCTTCAACTGCGTCAGGAAATTTGTCCATAGAGGATTTTATGAGTGTGGTAACGTTACATATTTTATTTTACATTTTCTGTATAACTCTTCATTAACAGCAGTGTAATATGTATTATCTGGTTATTCATCTAAAGAGGTATATCAGCCAGGGTTATTTAAAGCAGCAGCATAACTGTAAATCATACATTAAAAAGAACTCGACCCGTGTCTGCCATGTGTGGCGTGTCTCTGCTGTCTGACTTTGAAATAAGAGAAGGCTAGTTAGAGAGAGCATCCTGGAAGACCAGCTGTTAGAGAAAGCAACCTCGGAAACCAGCTGTTAGAGAGAGAAACTTGGGAGACCAGCTGTTAGAGATAGCAACTTGGGAGACCAGCTGTCAGACAGCGCAACCTGGGAAACTAACTGTTAGAGAGAGCAACCTGGGAAACAAGCTGTTAGAGAGAGCAACTTCGGAGACCAGCTGTTAGAGAGAGAGCAAGTTTGGAGACCAGTTGTTAGATAGAGCATCTTTGGAGACCAGCTGTTAGAGCAACTTTGGAGACCAGCTGTTAGAGAGAGCAACTTGGGAGACCAGCTGTTAGAGCAACTTTGGAGACCAGCTGTTAGAGAGAGCAACCTGGGAAACCAGCTGTTAGAGAGAGCAACTTTGGAGACCAGCTGTTAGACCAGCTTTGGAGACCAGCTGTTAGAGCAACTTTGGAGACCAGCTGTTAGAGCAACTTTGGAGATCAGCTGTTAGAGAGAGCAACTTGGGAGACCAGCTATTAGAGCTGATTGTGAAATCGCTGAGTCATTGATATCTAAAATCGATCTTAACTTGACTTTTAACGACCCGTCGTTGTACGACTCATCACTGACCTACTTAGTACATCATCAGTATAAGACTGAATGGAATACTTAGCTCATAATCATGTGAATTTTTGACCTATTTATAAATTTACATGCAAGTCGCTTTTTCACCCTTCCACATTTTGTTGTCATTGATTTCGTATATGCTATAGTGTTCCTACCTCTTGCTTTTTCCTAGGACGTTCTGAATATTGACACACTTTCTAAGATGATCTTCTATCCGATTGTATCGCAATATAGGAATTCTTGATGTCTGACACTCACTTTACAATCCTCCAGAGAATACTTTACCCACTTCTTGTCAGTGGATCGTAAGATTTTTTTGTGTCCTTTTCCCAGCCCACCATAAGGACCATTGTAGGTATGGTTTGCGAAAAAAATTGTTGACAGAATAATGAAAAATATGTTAAAGTTTTAGTGGTGTTTGGGCTAGATATTTGAGTAGTGTTTCTGCTTTCTACCTGTGGTGGAAACTACAGTGCTACGTATTTGTATACGTCAGTATACAAATATGTATTCTTATTTCTCCTCTTGATGTTACTTTTCCTAGTGATATTATTGAAGAAACGCCATCTTCCTTTCTAGCTATCAGCTTGCTATTCTCTCTTAAATCTGCTTCAGAAATTATCTTCCCATTAGACACAATTAATTAAGTTGTTCTTGATGGTTAGGATTACATTCAGAAGGCCAAGAACTTATGTGACTCGTACCCACACTTCTTGTCTCCAACACTGTGGACTACATAAAGTACTTTGAAACATAAAACTACAGACTCCGTCTAACCTCTGTTTTTCTCACTTAAATCCTGCCAAATATTTCCAGGTATTTGCTGCTCTCTGCCCTACTTTCACGGTTTTCCCAAAACTCACAAACTTGACATTCCTTTACGCCGGGTCATCATTCCCTCTGAAAACTATATTCCTTCTCTCTTCGCCTGCCTCGCTAAAAATTTCATTCCTCTACTTTTTATTCCAAAACATCATCACTCTCAAGATTTCATTGAGTGTGTCCATGGTCCACCTCTTCTACATCTCACCATTTGTTTTGCATCTTTCTCTGTGTCATCGCTGCGTAGACTATGCTATTTGCTCTTGGCTTCATAGCTTCATAGAATTTCATCTATCAGTTTTATAACCGAAAGAGAATATAATTCCTCACTTCAAGTTCACCAGTATAACGACTGTTCTTTCTCCGTTTACGAAGAGCATTTGTACAGGAGCGTGTACATTAATGACTATTTCCATGCGCAGTCTGTTAAATATTTTGGTTTCTGGATTTGTAGTCCTCGATTTTTAACCTCTGAAATTTCTTAGTTTTCAACGTTTATTCTTTCGGTCTATTTTCCCATATTAATAAAATAAACCATTTCTCGTCCTGAAAGGATTTACATTCTTCGCTCTTAAAACTAGACAACTTTAGGTAACCAAACGTAACCAATTCTAACGTACATTGACACCAATAAATGAAATAATACATATAGAAGAAACTTTGTTTTCAAATGAGAACAGAAACCGAGAGTCACCAAGAACACTGGTGAAGCACACCAGTGAAATTCCGACGTTCACGTGTTATGTCACAGTCCCTTTACCGACTGTCATGAGTCATTGCAGAATGCCAGTCTTATGCACATACTCATATCTCACATACTTATTTATCTTATTTTCTTGGAAAAATACAATGAAGGCAAGTAAATCTCGTTTTTAAGACCAATTAAATTAAATGATCCCAATTTGAAATTACCCCTGACATTCCAGTCTTTCCTACTACCTTTTTTTTTTCAAAAATGTTTCCAAATTTTCTGTTAAAGTCGCTCAAAACTTCATACATTTAAAAATTTCATGAACATTCACGTCAAACACAGTTCCTCTCTCGTTTATAATTTCAATTCAATGATCACTGAAACTTACTGTTACCTCCTAATATTTTTTAACAACAAATTTCTAGAAATTCAACTCCTACAACACTTCATTAATTTCTACATCTTCATTTAGGATACAATATCTATAGCTGTCATTCTATCGGGTACAACTGAATTAATTCATTTACCGTCATTCTAATTGAAGCTCCATCGCCTCCATTAACTTCTCTCAGTTCTAACCCTTACAAATTACTTTCATTAGTAACATTAACAATTAGTTTTTTTTAACATTCTCACATCACTCGCAACAAATGTTATATTTTCCTCTTTCGGGTGGCCCTAAGTGCTCGTCATGTCTATAGGGAAAGACGGAAGCACAGTTGCAAACTGCAGATGACTCCGCACTTTTGGAACCTTTGGAAGAGAAGATAGAGAAGTTGATGGAGACTTTTGGATAGCTATGTAAAAGAAAGAAACTGAAAGTGAATGCACAAAAACGTAATGGAAGGAGTGTAATTAGAAGAAAGAGACGAATAAGTGTAATACTAGACGGAAAAAGTGTGCTTAAAAGTGGATGTGTCGGAAGATTTGTCTACGAAAAAGGAAGTAGGTTGTACATGAATGGTTTTCAATTCCGACAAGATGAAGAATTAGACACATGTGCAAATGAAGATACACAGATGTTGCACATGGAAATAGCTTACGTAATGGAAAATGGAAAGAAAGTATAGGAAGTATAAGGAGTGTCAGTAAATGAATGGAAATAAATCAGTATACACCAAAGGACGAACTGCATAAGGAACCAACTGCGCGTCCGTCCAGTGGTGTTCTACGTAAGTCTGGAATTATGCCTACTCTCCGGTTCGTTACTTTCAAGTTATCACACTTATTAAATGAACAGTGTGATGACTTGGAGTCCACTACAGATGTACCTACAACCTACATCACGGTTACTTAATAACATTCATGGTTCTGAAAGCAGGAAAAATAAAAAATACGAGAGTTAATTTTCCGCACGGGAGGCTGCTTTTTAGTGCAACTCCCACTGTGATGTGCCTCCCACATACTATTAGTGACTTCAGGCTCCACGTAGCGGGCGCTGTTGGGATCTCGCATGACGTACTTAATTTATTAACTTACCGATTTAAACGTTTCCAGAGCTGTCGAGATATTCCATACAGCTGGATGGTCGCCTTCACTGCTATAGTTAGGTTGGAGGAGCGTTCACTCCTCGAGTCCAGACAGTTTCTTTCACTTACATACTATAATACTCACAAGCTCACTTACATACTATAATACTCACAAGCTCAGTTACATACTATAATACTCACAAGCTCAGTTACATACTATAATACTCACAAGCTCAGTTACATACTATAATACTCTCAAGCTCAGTTACATACTATAATACTCACAAGCTCACTTACATACTATAATACTCACAAGCTCAGTTACATACTATAATACTCACAAGCTCAGTTACATACTATAATACTCACAAGCTCAGTTACATACTATAATACTCACAAGCTCAGTTACATACTATAATACTCTCAAGCTCAGTTACATACTATAATACTCACAAGCTCACTTACATACTATAATACTCACAAGCTCAGTTACATACTATAATACTCACAAGCTCAGTTACATACTATAATACTCACAAGCTCAGTTACATACTATAATACTCACAAGCTCAGTTACATACTATAATACTCACAAGCTCAGTTACATACTATAATACTCACAAGCTCAGTTACATACTATAATACTCACAAGCTCAGTTACATACTATAATACTCACAAGCTCAGTTACATACTATAATACTCACAAGCTCAGTTACATACTATAATACTCACAAGCTCAGTTACATACTATAATACTCACAAGCTCAGTTACATACTATAATACTCACAAGCTCAGTTACATACTATAATACTCACAAGCTCAGTTACATACTATAATACTCACAAGCTCAGTTACATACTATAATACTCACAAGCTCAGTTACATACTATAATACTCACAAGCTCAGTTACATACTATAATACTCACAAGCTCAGTTACATACTATAATACTCACAAGCTCAGTTACATACTATAATACTCACAAGCTCAGTTACATACTATAATACTCACAAGCTCAGTTACATACTATAATACTCACAAGCTCAGTTACATACTATAATACTCACAAGCTCAGTTACATACTATAATACTCACAAGCTCAGTTACATACTATAATACTCACAAGCTCAGTTACATACTATAATACTCACAAGCTCAGTTACATACTATAATACTCACAAGCTCAGTTACATACTATAATACTCACAAGCTCAGTTACATACTATAATACTCACAAGCTCAGTTACATACTATAATACTCACAATCTCACCTTGCATGCTGAGTAGGTGAGTCACAGCCGCCCAAGGTCATGGTTGGCCCCAGACTGTTTTTTTTTTTTCCCTCAGGCTCATGAGAGAGTCAAACGGAGAGCGCAAAATAGAGCTTCTTTCTCCCTCGTTCAAAAATAGCATTAATATAATATCACTAACTTTCAGTAAGCTCTGCAACACCAGGTGGAAGTTCAAGAACATTATCTTCACTATATTATAAATGTAATCTTCTTTATTGGGTCGTTAGTTATGTGTATTACTCAGTAATAAAAATATACAAGCATACTTCGAACTTTATTTTTTAAAAATAAATTTGTAGCTTTTTGATTGTGTGTGTGATTGTATTCTTTTTAGCATTAAGAAATCTTACACTTTCGTTTGACTCTCATTTCTTTCTCTCTACACTTTCCTTCACCATACCTCCCATTTCTCCCTCCTGTTACACTCTCTTTCATCATACCTCTCACCTCTTCCTCCCTACTATTACACTCACCATCACTGCGTCTTTCACCTCTCCCTCCCTCCTATTACACTCTCCATCACTATGCCTCTCACTTCTCCCTCCCTTTACCCATTCCTTCACCATACTCCCACCTCTACCTCCCTCCAATTACCCTCTCTTTCATTATGCCTACCACCTCTCCCTCCTTATTGCCTTCTCTATAACAATACCTTTCACTGTACCCTCAAGCATAGCTATTCTCTCCCTCTCTCTCCCTTCAGTTATTTACTATTACTATCACCCACATCGTGCTCTCTCCTAATTTTTATTTTTTACAGTCAGTTCCTCTTACCTCTCTTTTTCAGTTGTTTCCTTCCACAAGTCACCCAGCCCTTCCATCTTGAATTTTGAGTCCATGATTTTCGAATATCAAAATAACACTGACATATACACGGCATAATATATATATTTTTTTTAAACAAACCGGTCGTATCCCACCTAGGGAGAGTGACCTAAAATAAAAAACGAAAGTTTTTCTTTTTAAATTTATAAATATATATATATATATATATATATATATATATATATATATATATATATATATATATATATATATATATATATATATATATATATATATATATATATATATATATATATATATATATATATATATATATATATATATATATATATATATATATATATATATATATATATATATATATATATGAAGAACAACCACAGAGGGAAGACACATATGCAACAGTTAGGTACCTTTATTATGAAACGTTTCGCCTACACAGTAGGCTTCTTCAGTCGAGTACAGAAAAGTTGATAGAAGCAGAAGATACTTGAAGACGATGTAATCAGTCCATCACCCTTAAAGTTTTGAGGTGGTCAGTCCCTCAGTCTGGAGAAGAGCATTGTTCCATAGTATGAAACAATATGGAGATGAAGTGACATGATAGAGCTTATATAGCGCCAACAGGTGAGACGTAAGCCACTAGGAGAGGTAAGAACTCAGATGTTGAGAGGTCAGGTCCCTCTCAAGTCCAGCCGCTCTCACTAGTGGAAGTTGTCGAAGTTGATTGCAGGTCTGTACCAAGATACCCTTGTGTTGCAGTGTCTGACAGATTGAACATTAAAACTGTTGCATATGTGTCTTACCTAACAACCTGTCGGTATTTTATACCATTTTAATGTTCAATCTGTCAGACACTGCAACACAAGGGTATCTTGGTACAGACCTGCAATCAACTTCGACAACTTCCACTAGTGAGAGCGGCTGGATTTGAGAGGGACCTGACCTCTCAACATCTGAGTTCTTACCTCTCCTAGTGGCCTACGTCTCACCTCTTGGCGCTATATAAAGCTCCATCCTGTCACTTCATCTCCATATTGTTTCATACTATGGAACAATGCTCTTCTCCAGACTGAGGGACTGACCACCTCAAAACTTTAAGGGTGATGGACTGATTACATCGTCTTCAAGTATCTTCTGCTTCTATCAACTTTTCTGTACTCGACTGAAGAAGCCTACTGTGTAGGCGAAACGTTTCATAATAAAGGTACCTAACTGTTGCATATGTGTCTTACCTAACAACCTGTCGGTATTTTATACCATTTTAATGTTCAACCACAGAGGGAGTTGAATGATAGCCCGAGGCCTTTCATGTTACAAGTAACACATCATCAAGAGCATGCAATGCAGCAGAAGAGATGGAAGTCCAAGCAAATTCGTCAAGGGAACGTATTTTGCTCGAAGCAAAATATATTTATATATATATATATATATATATATATATATATATATATATATATATATATATATATATATATATATATATATATATATATATATATATATATCATTAAAGATACTTCCATAAAACATAATTTTGTATTTCTTCGTTTCCATGTTTGCTTAGCTATATTTTTGTTCACTTCTTTTCAGTGCTGCTGCTCTTCTTTCTCTGCGCAACATTTCTTGTTGTTCTCTCTATTTCTGCACTGCATCACTTTTTCCTTTGTGTATCTCATTATTTCTTGTGGGTGTGATGGAGTGAGATAGAAAACTCACTCTGTGTGTTAAGTGACATAAAGTGCGTTTACCAATAGTCTGGCTGGCCAGAGGGAAGTTCTAGATGAACGGATGGAGGATCGAACCTTTACCACTTTCAAAAGTGAATGATCCGAAGGAGTTCAGCTTTTTTGAACTTCAATACAGTTCTCTGTATTACTCCATAGAGCCTAATTTTCTCAAGAATTGTTTTCTTCATGAATAAGACTCATGGGCTTCACCTGGTTATCTTCCTTTAAGAAACGTTATGCCTAAGCTTATATGTCTAGTACTACTACTACTACTACTACTACTACTACTACTACTACTACTACTACTACTACTACTACTACTACTACTACTACTACTACTACTACTGCTGCTGCTGCTGCAACTTCATTACTTCCATCTCTCATGATGCAGGAATATAAGCCTCATTCTCATGCCTTCATGATAGATTAATAATAATAATAATAATAATAATAATAATAATAATAATAATAATAATAATAATAATAATAATAATAATAATAATAACAATAATAATAATAATAATATATCTTTATTTCTAGAAGTATATGTACAAGGTATACAGGCCTAGTTGACATCAGTGTCATGCTATTATATAGAAAGCCGCTTGTTATGCAGATCATTTCGGGCAAATTAGGTCAGTTTTATCACGAGATGCGACCCACACCAGTCGACTAACACTGAAGTACCCATTTTACTAATTTGGAACATAGACAACCGGTGTAAGGAAACACGCCCAATGTTTCTATTGTCGCCTGGAATCGAACCCGGCGAGGTGGGCGGAACGTCTTTCAGTAAAGACATCGAGGTGTTTCACATGTCTTATTCATCAACTTGCCGATATTACATACCTTTCATGTCACTAATCTGACTCCTGTTTACCAGTTGAGGCTTCAGCAGTGTACTGGTATGGCGAGCACACTATCAGCCCTCTACCAGCAGGTACCTAGTGAGGCCATTCCTAGTGAGGCCTTTCATAGCCACATGATCACCTCTTTCTTCCATCACCTTTTCCCCCTCCCTTCACCCCTTCCTCTTCCCTTCACCCCTTCCCCCTCCTCTCACCCCTTCTTCCTCCCCTCTATCTTTTCTGCCAATCCTCATTTCTCGCCTTACTCCTCCTGCCATCGCCCACAACAATATTCAGAACAACAATCTTGCAAGTACAGACTAAATAAAAATTTGCAATAAAAAGGCTTATTCCTGGCGGAGGTGTTGAGCAGAGGAAGAGAAAATGAACCAAGAACGTCATTTTCATATTCATGACTATGACGACAGTGAGACTTGATAATATTCACAGAGGAGAGAGAAAGAGAAGGAAAGGAAAGGCGGAGGAGAGGAGAGGAAAAGGACGAGAAGAATAGAGGAGAGGAAAGGGAAAGAGACGAGAACTGGAAAAGAAAGGGTAGGATAGGAGACGAAAAAAGAAGAACTGAAATAAGAACATAGGAGAAAAGGGAAAAGGAATAGAAAGGAACGCAAAAATTGGGTGGGAGCAAATTTAAACCATTTTGGATCTTGGTTCTCGCCGAACTGACCAGGTAAAGGACGATAATAAGAAAAAGGGGTAAAGGAATAGAAATGGATAACGTGAAGAACAATATGCAATAATAATAAGACGTGTTGATGTGGAATAGAGTGATGAAGTGCAATGGAAAAGTAATCCGGGAAAGAAACAGGTTCTCTTGTATGAGACAGATATCTCACTTTCTATGAACCTATTTATGTACACATATCGTCCCTACAGAGACAAATTACATAGCTACACATTAACTTAACGGGGTATGACCAGTAAATGTAGAGATAAGACACATATCCCATTTCCGGCGAAACATAAAGATTTTACAGTGACAACCAAACCAAGCTAACAGGTAAGAAAGGCTTGCAAAGGTGCCCTTTGAGGGACAAAGAAAATTCCTAGAGGCAGGAGAGCAAACCTCTGGTTAGATTTATGAGTTACTCAATTTTCTACCCTCCGAATTACATGAATTCTCTAAGAATGGCTAATGCCAGGAACCTTCTAGAATATTGAGGAATATCCCACTTAAGAAAGTACTAGATGAAATTGTCCACCGACCTGACTGGGTAAGCGGACTCCCCTGCCCAACCGTCTGGTAACACAACATAAGATGGGGTCATGTGACTTGGCCTGCGGTAAGCAAGCTCTTGAACCATTTGTCAACAAATTAACTGGTGGTTCCTCCCCTTCTTTGGTTATCATTTTAATATACAAACGTAAGTGCAACCTGCCAATATACACTTTGATAAATAAGATTCACAATAGTGACCAACATAAATATTAACTTACCATGCTACACGTGGTGTCGGGCAATAATATAAAGCCGAACTTCTTCATTTTAGCTATTAATGAAGGAGTTTGTGATATAATAATAGGTAGAAACACCGTTTCCAAATATCTCTAAAATACATTGAACTAGACTGTTTTAAGGAGCAACAACATACACTTGTTGATATACTGTTGATGTACACTTGTTGATGTACACTTGTTGATGTACACTTGTTGATGTACACTTGTTGATGTACACTTGTTGATGTACACTTGTTGATGTACACTTGTTGATGTACATTTGTTGATGTACACTTGTTGATATACTGTTGATGTACACTTGTTGATGTACACTTGTTGATGTACACTTGTTGATGTACACTTGTTGATGTACACTTGTTGATATACTGTTGATGTACACTTGTTGATGTACACTTGTTGATGTACACTTGTTGATGTACACTTGTTGATATACTGTTGATGTACACTTGTTGATGTACACTTGTTGATGTACACTTGTTGATATACTGTTGATGTACACTTGTTGATGTACACTTGTTGATGTACACTTGTTGATGTACACTTGTTGATGTACACTTGTTGATATACTGTTGATGTACACTTGTTGATGTACACTTGTTGATGTACACTTGTTGATATACTGTTGATGTACACTTGTTGATGTACACTTGTTGATGTACACTTGTTGATATACTGTTGATGTACACTTGTTGATGTACACTTGTTGATGTACACTTGTTGATGTACACTTGTTGATGTACACTTGTTGATATACTGTTGATGTACACTTGTTGATGTACACTTGTTGATGTACACTTGTTGATGTACACTTGTTGATATACTGTTGATGTACACTTGTTGATATACTGTTGATGTACACTTGTTGATGTACACTTGTTGATGTACACTTGTTGATGTACACTTGTTGATGTACACTTGTTGATGTACACTTGTTGATATACTGTTGATGTACACTTGTTGATGTACACTTGTTGATGTACACTTGTTGATGTACACTTGTTGATGTACACTTGTTGATATACTGTTGATGTACACTTGTTGATAAACACTTGTTGATGTACACTTGTTGATATACTGTTGATGTACACTTGTTGATATACTGTTGATGTACACTTGTTGATGTACACTTGTTGATATACTGTTGATGTACACTTGTTGATACACACTTGTTGATATACACTTGTTGATGTACACTTGTTGATGTACACTTGTTGATGTACACTTGTTGATACACACTTGTTGA
>NC_091362.1:5206983-5231983 GCF_038502225.1 Cherax quadricarinatus
GCCAGTGCGTCTGTGGTGTGTGATGGAGCCAGTGTGTCTGTGGTGTGTGATGTAGCCAGTGTGTCTGTGGTGTGTGATGTAGCCAGTGTGTGTGTCTGTGGTGTGTGATGTATCCATTGTGTGTGTCTGTGGTGTGTGATGTTGCCAGTGTGTCTGTGGTGTGTAATGTAGCCTGTGTGTCTGTGGTGTGTGATGTAACCAGTGTGTCTGTGGTGTGTAATGTAACCAGTGTGTCTGTGGTGTGTGATGTAACCAGTGTGTTTGTGGTGTGTGATGTAGCCAGTGCGTCTGTGGTGTGTGAAATATCCAGTGTGTGTGTCTGTGGTGTGTGATGTATCCAGTGTGTGTCTGTGGTGTGTAATATATCCAGTGTGCGTGTCTGTGGTGTGTGATATATCCAGTGTGTGTGTTTGTGGTGAGTGGCGTAGCTATTGTGTGTCTGTGGTGGGAGATGTAGCCAGTGTATGCCTATGGCGAGCATTGAAGCCAATGTATGTCTGTGGTGGGTGATGTAGCCAGTATAAGTCTCTGGTGAGTGGTGTAGCCAGTGTATGTCTGTGGTGAGTGACAGCCTGTGTGTATTTATGGTGTGCGATGTAACCACTGTACGTCTGTGATGGGTGATGTAGCTAGTGCATGTCTGTTGTGGGTGATGTAGCATGTATGTGTGTCTGTGGTGTGTGATGTAGCCTGTATGCATGTTTGTAGTGATTAGCCAGAATGTGTGTCTGTGGTGAGTGATGTAGCTAATATATGTGTCTGTGAGTGTTGTAACCTGTATGTGTCTCTGTTAGCGATGTAGCCAGTATGTGTGTCTGTGAGTATGTAGCCAGTATGTGTGTATGTGAGTAATGTTGCCAGTGTGTGTGTCTGTGAGTGATGTAGACAGTATGTGTGTCTGTGAGTGATGTAGCCAGTATGTGTGTCTGCGAGCGATGTAGCCAATATGTGTGTCTGTGAGTGATGTAGCCAGTACGTGTGTCTGTGAGTGATGTAGCCAGTATGTGTGTATGCGAGTGATGTAGCCAGTATGTGTGTCTGTGAGTGATGTAGCCAGTATGTATGTCTGTGAGTGATGTAGCCAGTATGTGTGTCTGTGAGTGATGTAGCCAGTACGTGTGTCTGTGAGTGATGTAGCCAGTATGTGTGTCTGTCATGAGTAGTGATGTAGCAAGCATGTGTGCCTGTCATGAGTAGTGATGTAGCCAGTATGTGTGTCTGTCATGAGTAGTGATGTAGCCAGTATGTGTGTCTGTCATGAGTAGTGATGTAGTCAGTATGTGTGTCTGTCATAAGTAGTGATGTAACAAGTATGTGTGTCTGTCATGAGTAGTGATGTAGCCAGTATGTGTGTCTGTCATGAGTAGTGATGTAGCCAGTATGTGTGTCTGTGAGTGATGTAGCCAGTATGTGTGTCTGTGAATGATGTAGCCAGTATGTGTGTATGTGAGTGATGTAGCCAGTATGTGTGTCTGTGAGTGATGTAGCCAGTATGTGTGTATGTGAGTGATGTAGCCAGTATGTGTGTTTGTGAGTGATGTAGCCAGTATGTGTGTATGTGAGTGATGTAGCCAGTGTGTGTGTGTCTGTGAGTGATGTAGCCAGTATGTGTGTCTGTGAGTGATGTAGCCAGTATGTGTGTCTGTCATGAGTAGTGATGTAGCCAGTATGTGTGTCTGTGAGTGATGTAGCCAGTATGTGTGTCTGTGAGTGATGTAGCCAATATGTGTGTCTGTGAGTGATGTAGCCAGTATGTGTGTCTGTGAGTGATGTAGCTAGTATGTGTGTCTGTGAGTGATGTAGCTAGTATGTGTGTATGTGAGTGATGTAGCCAGTATGTGTGTCTGTAAGTGATGTAGCCAGTATGTGTGTCTGTGAGTGATGTAGCCAGTATGTGTGTCTGTGAGTGATGTAGCCAATATGTGTGTCTGTGAGTGATGTAGCCAGTATGTGTGTATGTGAGTGATGTAGCCAGTATGTGTGTCTGTCATGAGTAGTGATGTAGCCAGTATGTGTGTCTGTGAGTGATGTAGCCAGTATGTGTGTCTGTCATGAGTAGTGATGTAGCCAGTATGTGTGTCTGTGAGTGATGTAGCCAGTGTGTGTGTCTGTCATGAGTAGTGATGTAGCCAGTATGTGTGTCTGTGAGTGATGTAGCCAGTATGTGTGTCTGTGAGTGATGTAGCCAGTATGTGTGTCTGTGAGTGATGTAGCCAGTATGTGTGTCTGTCATGAGTAGTGATGTAGCCAGTATGTGTGTCTGTGAGTGATGTAGCCAGTGTGTGTGTCTGTCATGAGTAGTGATGTAGCCAGTATGTGTGTCTGTGAGTGATGTAGCCAGTATGTGTGTCTGTGAGTGATGTAGCCAGTATGTGTGTCTGTGAGTGATGTAGCCAGTATGTGTGTCTGTGAGTGATGTAGCTAGTATGTGTGTATGTGAGTGATGTAGCCAGTATGTGTGTCTGTGAGTTATGTATCCAGTATGTGTGTCTGTAAGTGATGTAGCCAGTATGTGTGTCTGTGAGTGATGTAGCCAGTATGTGTGTCTGTGAGTGATGTAGCCAGTATGTGTGTCTGTGAGTGATGTAGCCAGTATGTGTGTCTGTGAGTGATGTAGCCAGTATGTGTGTCTGTGAGTGATGTAGCTAGTATGTGTGTATGTGAGTGATGTAGCCAGTATGTGTGTCTGTGAGTTATGTATCCAGTATGTGTGTCTGTAAGTGATGTAGCCAGTATGTGTGTCTGTGAGTGATGTAGCCAGTATGTGTGTCTGTGAGTGATGTAGCCAGTATGTGTGTCTGTGAGTGATGTAGCCAGTATGTGTGTCTGTGAGTGATGTAGCCAGTATGTGTGTCTGTGAGTGATGTAGCTAGTATGTGTGTATGTGAGTGATGTAGCCAGTATGTGTGTCTGTGAGTTATGTATCCAGTATGTGTGTCTGTAAGTGATGTAGCCAGTATGTGTGTCTGTGAGTTATGTATCCAGTATGTGTGTCTGTAAGTGATGTAGCCAGTATGTGTGTCTGTGAGTGATGTAGCCAGTATGTGTGTCTGTCATGAGTAGTGATGTAGCCAGTATGTGTGTCTGTCATGAGTAGTGATGTAGCCAGTATGTGTCTGTCATGAGTAGTGATGAAGCCAGTATAAGTCTGTGGTGAGTGGTGTAGCCAGTGTATGTCTGCGGTGAGTGACATAGCCTGTGTATATTTGTGGTGTGCGATGTAACCACTGTATGTCTGTGGTGGGTGATGTAGCCAGTGCATGTCTGTTGTGGGTGATGTAGCCAGGATGTGTGTCTGTGAGTGATGTAGCCAGTATATGTGTCTGTGAGTGATGTAGCCAGTATGTGTGTCTGTCATGAGTAGTGATGTAGCCAGTATGTGTGTCTGTCATGAGTAGTGATGTAGCCAGTATGTGTGTCTGTCATGAGTAGTGATGTAGCCAGTATGTGTGTCTGTCATGAGTAGTGATGAAGCCAGTATGTGTGTCTAACATGAGTAGTGATGAACCCAGTATGTGTGTCTGTCATGAGTAGTGATGTAGCCAGTATGTGTGTCTGTCATGAGTAGTGATGTAGTCAGTATGTGTGTCTGTCATGAGTAGTGATGTAGCCAGTATGTGTGTCTGTCATGAGTAGTGATGTAGCCAGTATGTGTGTCTGTCATGAGTAGTGATGAAGCCAGTATGTGTGTCTGTCATGTGTAGTGATGTAGCCAGTATGTGTGTCTGTCGTGAGTAGTGATGTAGCCAGTATGTGTGTCTGTCATGAGTAGTGATGAAGCCAGTATGTGTGTCTGTCATGAGTAGTGATGTAGCCAGTATGTGTGTCTGTCATGAGTAGTGATGTAGCCAGTATGTGTGTCTGTCATGAGTAGTGATGTAGCCAGTATGTGTGTCTGTCATGAGTAGTGATGTAGCCAGTATGTGTGTCTGTCATGAGTAGTGATGTAGCCAGTATGTGTGTCTGTCATGAGTAGTGATGTAGCCAGTATGTGTGTCTGTCATGAGTAGTGATGTAGCCAGAATGCATTTTTATAATGGGTGACATAGCTAGTTTATGTGTCTGTAATCTGCGACACAGACAGTATCTGAGGCATGCTAGCCAGTTATCAACAGCCTGATTGATCAAAGCTCCATTCTCGATTACGGGATTGAGTTTCGTGTCCTAATTACCCATTGAGCTGAAGAACCCACACGAATTTACAGCTTTCCATAGAGCAAAATACAGAAAACTGTTGCTCAAGGGAAGGGGTGAGATTACTGGCTAATACATAGATGGATGTGTTCTCGTTCGTAATTCCTTGTGTAACAAGAAATTTTCCTAGTCAATGAGCGATTTATAATTTTGACAAGAGGGAAGAGAATTAGACGCCGGAGATAAAGAGGACTCAGCCACCCATGAGACAGGATATTTTCAGTGGGATTGAAAACCCGTATTAGTGATTGGATCTGAGAGGAAATTCCCTAAGCTCGTGGACGAGAGAGAGTGCGATAGTGAAGGTGACAGCTGTTGGGATGGTGGTTGTGGTGGTGATGATGATGGCTGTTTGTGGTTATTGTGGTTGTTTGGATGATAGTAGTGATGATCATGGCGGTCATTTTTGTGGTTGTTGTGGTGGTAATTGTGATGGTGGTGGTAGTGGTTGTGGTAGTGGTTGTGGTAGTAGCTGTGATGGTGATGATTGTGGTTATATTGGTTGTGGTTATAACAGTAGGGATGCTTGTAATGGTAGTTACTGCAATGGTAGTTGGGATGGTGATTGTTGTGAATGGGGTTGTGATTGTGGTGGTGAAGTGTGTGCTTGTGGAGATAACGGGGATAATGGTGGTTGTGAAAATGATAGTGGGGATGATGGTGGTTGTGACAGTGATAGTGGGGATGATGGTGGTTGTGACAGTGGTAGTGGGGATGATGGTGGTTGTGACAGTGATAGTGGGGATGACAGTGGTTGTGACAGTGGTAGTGGGGATGATGGTGGTTGTGACAGTGATAGTGGGGATGATGGTGGTTGTGACAGTGATAGTGCGGATGATTGTGGTTGTACCAGTGATAGTCGGGATGATGGTGGTTGTGACAGTGGTAGTGAGGATGATGGTGGTTGTGACAGTGACAGTGGGGATGATGGTGGTTGTGACAGTGGTAGTGGGGATGATGGTGGTTGTGACAGTGATAGTGGGGATGATGGTGGATGGTGGTTGTGACAGTGGTAGTGGGGATGATGGTGGTTGTACAAGTGATAGTGGGGATGATGGTGGTTGTGACAGTGGTAGTGGGGATGATGGTGTTTGCGACAGTGATAGTGGAGATGATGGTGGTTGTGACAGTGATAGTGGGGATGATGGTGGTTGTGACAGTGGTAGTGGGGATGATGGTGGTTGTGACAGTGATAGTGGTTGTGACAGTCGTAGTGGGGATGATGGTGGTTGTGACAGTGATAGTGGGGATGATGGTGGTTGTGACAGTGGTAGTGAGCATGATGGTGGTTGTGACAGTGGTAGTGGGGATGATGGTGGTTGTGACAGTGGTAGTGGTGATGATGGTGGTTATGACAGTGGTAGTGGGGATGATGGTGGTTGTGACAGTGGTAGTGGGGATGATGGTGGTTGTGACAGTGGTAGTGAGGATGATGGTGGTTGTGACAGTGGTAGTGAGGATGATGGTGGTTGTGACAGTGATAGTGGGGATGATGGTGGTTGTGACAGTGATAGTGGGGATGATGGTGGTTGTGACAGTGGTAGTGGGGATGATGGTGGTTGTGACAGTGATAGTGGGGATGATGGTGGTTGTGACAGTGGTAGTGGGGATGATGGTGGTTGTGACAGTGATAGTGAGGATGATGGTGGTTGTGACAGTGGTAGTGAGGATGATGGTGGTTGTGACAGTGGTAGTGGGGATGATGGTGGTTGTGACAGTGGTAGTGAGGATGATGGTGGTTGTGACAGTGGTAGTGAGGATGATGGTGGTTGTGACAGTGATAGTGGGGATGATGGTGGTTGTGACAGTGGTAGTGGGGATGATGGTGGTTGTGACAGTGATAGTGAGGATGATGCTGGCTGTGATAGTGGTAGTGGGGATGATGGTGGTTATGACAGTGGTAGTGGGGATGATGGCGGTTGTGACAGTGGTAGTGGGGATGATGGTGGTTGTGATAGTGAGAGTGGGGTTGATGATGGTTGTAATGATAACAGTTGTTGTGATGATAGTGGAAATGGTGGTGGTTGTGATGGTTATAATGATGGATGTGATGATGTGGAAAGCAAAAAACTGAACAGCACTGTCGACCCCTGAATGCCAGTACCACCATCACTAAATGACATTTGGCTTTTGCAGTTCACCTCAACTATTTTCTTGGCTTCTTACAAAACAACTTTAGATGTTATATATGAAATACCCCATTGTTGCATTTAAATTATTTCATCATATCAAATGACATGTAATCACAGCTTGAGAGATTGGATCTGGTACTAAGTAGATTAATCCATGCTAATCTACAAATAAAAATATCAGAATGAATTTCTGAAGCCGCATATCAAATTCCTTGGTCATATCGTCACCCCAAGAAAGATTACGACTGATCAGAATCAAGTAAGAGCTGCATAGAACCTTACAACCGAACGAACTGCTGATGCCATAAAATCATTTGTTGTTCTGGCAGGTTTCTACAGCACTTTCATAGTAAATTTTCCATCTACTTGCAGCCTCCATTGACTCGGTGGCATAAAAAAAATTCCGTTCTTTGGATATTGGTCATGAAAGAGCATTTCAAAACATTTAAGAAAAAGTTTGCATTTGTTCCTGTTCCAAAATTTCCTGTTCTAAACGTTAAGAAGCCATTCATTTTAACAACTGATGCCAATCTCATTGAGTTAGGCGCAGTCCTAGCACAAAATACAGATGGTAAATATAATCCATTAGTATTTGCAGGTGTGGTTACAGCTACATCTGAGACTATACAGTAACTGAGCAGGAAGCATTAGCTGTTGTTTGGTGTAAAAGTCTTGACAGACTATACACCTCTTATCTCCTTCAGAATAAGCACCTTAAGGACAGGTTAACGAGAAATCTTTCTCCATTCAGATATATAATCTTAACCATACCACGGAAGGGGATAGAACCCGCGATCAGAGAGTGGCTAACCCGACGGTCTGGAGTTTTGAGACTCTCTGATGGCGGATTCTATCCCCGTCCGTGGTATGGTTTGTTTGCAATCGTGTCATTACGATTTCATGAGTCAAGTTATGTAATCCTACTTTTGAGCACTTGTCGAGCAAACAAAACATTACTGATGCCTTGTCATGGCATATAGATAATGTCTATGATAATTTTCCTTTCAACGGAGAAAAACTATAAAGAGCTAAACGAGCATATCTGTTTAACTTCGTGGCCAAAGAAGATGATCTTACCTGCAAGATCGCCAGTGCTCATAAGCGAATTAGTTATGAGTCAGTAGTTGCAGTAGTAGAATTAGTAATGAGTCAGTAGTTGCAGTAGTAGAATTAGTTATGAGTCAGTAGTTGGTGCTCATAGTCATGTAGTTCAGTTAGTAATCCCTAGGTCTTTAGAGGATGTAATTATGCAACCAATTCACAATGTCCTAGGTGTTGCACATCCTGACAAAGAATAATCAAACACACATCCTGGGTTGAGGTACTACTGGCCTTGTATAGCAAATAATGTTTGTGTTTATAAATACACATCATACAATATATGAATAATATAGGAAATATACATGATCTTTGCCCTATTCAGGTGTATCTATCTGCTAGTGAACCTTGGGAAAGAGTGTCTAATGATATTTTGACGAATTTTCAGATTTTAACTCAGGGAAATAAGCATTTGCGAGTGGTGATAATTTCTTAAGTTAATTAGCTCCCATCTCAGACCAAACTGTAGCAACAGTTGCTACAGCAACCAAGTAAAGAATTATTTGTCGTCAGTTCTCTATTGTTTCAGATAATAGTGAAAGTGTTATGTAGTGCTAGAATATAAATACACCATAAACACTGTAAAATCAGTGAGTTTACTATCGAAGTTAATCACTCACGTTTAACTGGTTTAACTGAATGTACAAAGAAAACAGTATCAAACATTCTAAGATTTAACAATTAATGCATTCAGCTATACTTAGAATAAAGTTATTCCTGACGTTCTTATTAAAGTCTCAGTAAGTGATACACCTTACTTCATTCTTCATGGTGAAGATCATGAAGTTGAAGCACTACCTGGTGACCTGTTGCTATGGTGAAGATTATGAAGATGACGCACTACCTGGTGACCTGTTGCTATGGTGAAGATTATGAAGATGACGCACTACCTGGTGACCTGTTGCTATGGTGAAGATCATGAAGATGAAGCACTACCTGGTGACCTGTTGCTATGGGGAAGATCATGAAGATGAACACTACCTGGTGACCTGTTGCTATGGGGAAGATCATGAACATGAAGCACTACCTGGTGACCTGTTGCTATGGTGAAGATCATGAAGATGAAGCACTACCTGGTGACCTGTTGCTATGGTGAAGATTATGAAGATGACGCACTACCTGGTGACCTGTTGCTATGGTGAAGATTATGAAGATGAGGCACTACCTGGTGACCTGTTGCTATGGTGAAGATCATGAAGATGAGGCACTACCTGGTGACCTGTTGCTATGGTGAAGATCATGAAGTTGAAGCACTACCTGGTGACCTGTTGCTATGGTGAAGATCATGAAGGTGACGCACTACCTGGTGACCTGTTGCTATGGTGAAGATTATGAAGATGAAGCACTACCTGGTGACCTGTTGCTATGGTGAAGATTATGAAGTTGAAGCACTACCTGGTGACCTGTTGCTATGGTGAAGATTATGAAGTTGAAGCACTACCTGGTGACCTGTTGCTATGGTGAAGATTATGAAGTTGAAGCACTACCTGGTGACCTGTTGCTATGGTGAAGATTATGAAGTTGAAGCACTACCTGGTGACCTGTTGCTATGGTGAAGATTATGAAGTTGAAGCACTACCTGGTGACCTGTTGCTATGGTGAAGATTATGAAGTTGAAGCACTACCTGGTGACCTGTTGCTATGGTGAAGATTATGAAGTTGAAGCACTACCTGGTGACCTGTTGCTATGGTGAAGATCATGAAGTTGAAGCACTACCTGGTGACCTGTTGCTATGGTGAAGATTATGAAGTTGAAGCACTACCTGGTGACCTGTTGCTATGGTGAAGATCATGAAGGTGACGCACTACCTGGTGACCTGTTGCTATGGTGAATATTATGAAGTTGAAGCACTACCTGGTGACCTGTTGCTATGGTGAAGATTATGAAGTTGAAGCACTACCTGGTGACCTGTTGCTATGGTGAAGATCATGAAGGTGACGCACTACCTGGTGACCTGTTGCTATGGTGAAGATTATGAAGATGAAGCACTACCTGGTGACCTGTTGCTATGGTGAAGATTATGAAGATGAGGCACTACCTGGTGACCTGTTGCTATGGTGAAGATCATGAAGATGAAGAACTACCTGGTGACCTGTTGCTATGGTGAAGATCATGAAGATGAGGCACTACCTGGTGACCTGTTGCTATGGTGAAGATCATGAAGATGACGCACTACCTGGTGACCTGTTGCTATGGTGAAGATCATGAAGATGAACACTACCTGGTGACCTGTTGCTATGGTGAAGATCATGAAGATGAACACTACCTGGTGACCTGTTGCTATGGTGAAGATCATGAAGATGAAGTACTACCTGGTGACCTGTTGCTATGGTGAAGATTATGAAGTTGAAGCACTACCTGGTGACCTGTTGCTATGGTGAAGATCATGAAGATGAACACTACCTGGTGACCTGTTGCTATGGTGAAGATCATGAAGATGACGCACTACCTGGTGACCTGTTGCTATGGTGAAGATCATGAAGATGAGGCACTACCTGGTGACCTGTTGCTATGGTGAAGATTATGAAGATGACGCACTACCTGGTGACCTGTTGCTATGGTGAAGATCATGAAGATGACGCACTACCTGGTGACCTGTTGCCATGGTGAAGATCATGAAGATGAAGTACTACCTGGTGACCTGTTGCTATGGTGAAGATCATGAAGGTGAAGCACTACCTGGTGACCTGTTGCTATGGTGAAGATCATGAAGATGACGCACTACCTGGTGACCTGTTGCTATGGTGAAGATCATGAAGGTGAAGCACTACCTGGTGACCTGTTGCACTGATCTCCTACACTTGAATATGAAGATGAAAATGATGTGGTGACAAAAAACTCTGTAATACTCTAAGAATTTTTTAGGAGAGTACAATAAATCTTTGAACAATCTCCAGCAAATTTTAATAAGGTAATTTTAAATGTAATTTTGATGAATTTCAAGAAAACATAAGCAATGGAAATATAAACACAAATGCAGTATAATGTGATCCTTTATTGACAACGTTTCACCCACACAGTGGGCTTTTTCAAGTCACACACGGATCTATGTGTGTGACTTGAAAAAGCCCACTGTGTGGGTGAAACGTAGTCAATAAAGGATCACATTATACTGCATTTGTGTTTATATTTCCATTGTGTCGGTATTTTATACCATTTATTTCCAAAACATAAGCAATGTTTAATTTGGAAATTAAATTTGTTTATTCGTATTGTAGGAATAAGTACGATATTTGAGACGGCTGGAGTGAGCTGTCAAGAAAATGAGAGATAAGACGAAACTCTCTCACAATGATTTCACGAGGCTTCTGAGTTACCAGAGACAGGTGCAGTAGATCGCATTGAAACTCTGCCTTCTACGTGACTAGTTAATACTCCAAGTCGGACAGAAACGTCGTCATACGTTTCAATCTCATATGTGAGGGTTAGAGTACACCACCTCCTTGTTCTGACCAAACGACTGATACAGTAAAAGCTAGTTCACATCGGTAAATATTACAGTGTAGAAATGTGGCTTTTCAAGCTACTAGTACTTATGTCTCCGTGTCTTAGCAGAATTCGGCAATAATGTAAACTAATTGTACAATTAAGTACTAAATTCAGCTGTGCGAAATAATCTGTTTGTAGATGCTAATTTCTAAGTAATAAAGCTAAAATAAGTGAAAATAGGTGAAATTGTGATCTTGTCTAAGATGTTAATTGTCCTACTTTCAGTAACTGGGAATTTTTGCTATCAATTCATGCAGGTCCTTTCTGATGTCCTTCAGTTGCTTCATAAATTACAGTATGTACAGTTTCTGTAGTGTTATATTCAAGTATTTATTAAACTTGAGTTCACTATTTCATTTGATGTTCAGCTGTTCATCATGTTCCTGTTCTCGCTTGCGTTAATCAAACAGTTTTATGTAGTTATAATAATACAAATCGAAGAGTAATGAGTGTTCATTGTACCACGTCACAGTGAATCCATAATCTTAGAGATTGTTCGCTCTTTAACGATTTCAGGATCATAATAGTTTATAACCTACATGTTCACTAAGATGTCTCGGTTCACTATTAACATTTATTTCAGAATTTGCAAAAATACAAACTGAGTATCGGCCGACATTTTTTTTTTAATTGTACATCTTTAAAACTGTACTTTAGTACAATTCTCATGTGGAACAAGACCTTCTGTTGAGCTAAGCGACCCACTAATATTGTATTAGCAATGTATTCAGTAATTCAGTCTAGCTATTAACATGACGAGGTGAACATAACGCAGAGAGCTCTCAGGAATGGGTTCCTCATTTAGCTTCCTTCCAATCCTAGGAATTTCAAGCATTAGTAACAATGATATCACAGACCAGTTTCTCCCATCACTCTATGAGCATAACATTTCACTGACCGGAGGCAGCTTGCTCTAGCCACTTCTGCTGTATCACCCATATGGGTTTGGCACGTATTTTCGTATATAACGATTACACTAATCATACCAGTTCAAACAAGTAGACTTCCAAGGTAAAATAGCTCTCTCTTACTTGCCACTTTCAGCTACAGTAATAGTCATTTTCAACTACAATATTAGTCACTTTCAGCTACAATAATGGTCACTTTCAGCTACAATAATCATCACTTTCAGCTACAATAATCGTCACTTTCAGCTACAATAATCGTCACTTTCAGCTACAATAATAGTCACTTTCGGCTACAGTAATAATCACTTTCAGCTACAATAATAGTCACTTTCAGCTACAATAATAGTCGCTTTCAGCTACAATAATAGTCACTTTCAGCTACAATAATAGTCACTTTCAGCTACAATAATAGTCACTTTCAACTACATAATAGTCACTTTCAGCTACAATAATAGTCACTTTCAGCTACAATAATCGTCACTTTCAGCTAAAATAATCGTCACTTTCAGCTACAATAATAGTCACTTTCAGCTACAATAATAGTCACTTTCAGCTACAATAATCGTCACTTTCAACTACATAATAGTCACTTTCAGCTACAATAATAGTCACTTTCAGCTACAATAATTGTCACTTTCAGCTACAATAATCGTCACTTTCAGCTACAATAATAGTCACTTTCAGCTACAATAATAGTCACTTTCAACTACATAATAGTTACTTTCAGCTACAATAATCGTCACTTTCAGCTACAATAATAGTCACTTTCAGCTACAATAATAGTCACTTTCAACTACATAATAGTCACTTTCAGCTACAATAATAGTCACTTTCAACTACATAATAGTCACTTTCAGCTACAATAAGAGTCACTTTCAGCTACAATAATCGTCACTTTCAGCTACAATAATAGTCACTTTCAGCTACAATAATCGTCACTTTCAGCTACAATAATCGTCACTTTCAACTACATAATAGTCACTTTCAGCTACAATAATCGTCACTTTCAGCTACATAATAGTCACTTTCAACTACATAATAGTCACTTTCAGCTACAATAATCGTCACTTTCAGCTACAATAATAGTCACTTTCAGCTACAATAATCGTCACTTTCAGCTACATAATAGTCACTTTCAACTACATAATAGTCACTATCAGCTACAATAATCGTCACTTTCAGCTACAATAATCGTCACTTTCAACTACATAATAGTCACTTTCAGCTACAATAATCGTCACTTTCAGCTACATAATAGTCACTTTCAACTACATAATAGTCACTTTCAGCTACAATAATCGTCACTTTCAGCTACAATAATCGTCACTTTCAGCTACATAATAGTCACTTTCAACTACATAATAGTTACTTTCAGCTACAATAATCGTCACTTTCAGCTACAATAATAGTCACTTTCAGCTACAATAATAGTCACTTTCAGCTACAATAATCGTCACTTTCAGCTACAATAATCGTCACTTTCAACTACATAATAGTTACTTTCAGCTACAATAATCGTCACTTTCAGCTACAATAATCGTCACTTTCAGCTACAATAATAGTCACTTTCAGCTACAATAATCGTCACTTTCAGCTACAATAATCGTCACTTTCAGCTACAATAATAGTCACTTTCAACTACATAATAGTCACTTTCAGCTACAATAATCGTCACTTTCAGCTACAATAATCGTCACTTTCAGCTACAATAATCGTCACTGTCAGTTACAACAAAGGCCACAAATTATACTCTAAGGGTTGATTTACACAAACAAAAGAAAATTATGTATTTAATTGTGTTTGTTTATTATTCAATTATTGTAAACTTATCTACAATATATTTATTTGGATTAGGCCAAATCAAATTACGCTTGTTACAATGAGGTTAGGTAAGTTTACTATGGTTCTTTTGGTACAATATAATTCATTTTTACATTAATATAAATGAACAAACATATCTTTAAACGTATAAGAGAAAATTTTAGCAAGGGCTTAATTTTAAATGATTTCTTGCTAATTGACCACTTTTACCTATTCGGCACAATATATCTGCCAAGGATGATTCATAAGTGCACCACATCGATTCACAACTTTGGCGGTCCTCCTTGTGATTGGCTGGTTGAACCAAGGTACTGTTATAACACAGCCTATATGGGTCTATAACATACGCCAAATTAATTGCAACATGCATACCACAACTGTGATAGTGAACAAAGTACTGAAGTGACTGACTACTGGGATGGTGATTGCATTATGTAATTGAGACGATATAATTGATGGTGACTATGTACTGAGATGATGAGTGTTCACTGAGATAGTAAAAGTGTACTGGGATAGTGACTGTGTACTGAGACAGTAGCCTCGTGCTGAGATGGTTTCTGAGAATATTAAAGCGGTGGTTGCTGCTGCTGCTGCTGCTGCTGCTGCTGCTGCTGAGGCTGCTGAGGCTGCTGAGGCTGCTGAGGCTGCTGCTGTTGCTGCTGAGGCTGCTGCTGCTGCTGCTGCTGCCTCCAGACTTCCCCTCACAGGGCAATTTTGCGGTTCACTCAGATGGGACTGGCGTGCCTCTCACCCTCTGGAGGTTTTTTTTCCCAGTTTTCCCTTTAACGATCTACCGCGTTTCTCACTCTTGGCCTTTGTTCGTGTCAGCATTTCTCCATTCGCTGAATATTCCTTCTCACTGAACTCCTTCCACCAGTTTTGTTATACCTCGCGCAACTTTATTTTTTATTGGTTCCTTTGTTAGGTTTTAAGTCTATCGTCTGCACGAGGGGCATAAAAAGATCAAATTTGGTAATTGTTATCGACAAAAAAATTAAGAAAAGCAAGTTAGCAAACACTAGGACGTATTTATTAGTAAACATTTCGGTTCTGAGACCTAGTTGAAGGTCCCAAGACCGAAAAATTTTCTAGTAAAAATATTCTAGTATTTACCCACGTGTCTTTTCAAATCATTAAGGCATATTAAAGAAGCATGTCATCTGTACATTATTATTAAATTATTATTAAAAATTAGCCGGTATTCTCCCGGCCCGGGCCTTTTCCAAGTGGTGGCCCGGCCTTGGCTCCCTCTTTAGGGAGTGTCTGAGACCTAAGTCTCCCATGGGAGGAGGCACAAGTACCTCCTCATCTTTGGGACCAACTGTCCCCAGGCCTAGCCACAAGCTAGGCCTCTCTGGTCTGCCATCCCCACCCCAAGGGAGCAAATGGGAATGACAGTCTTATGAGCTAAAGGCTCGGACTCAGGCACCTACCCTACCCTAGAAGAGTTAGGCATGGTGTCGATCATCTGTACATCACTAGTCAAGAATACAGTGGAGCCTCAAAAATCGAACTGCTCCCAACACAACCAATTATGTAACTGTATTTTCTTAAGTGCTTTTATAAGTGTATTTTTGAGGGTCTGAAATGGACTAATCTAATTTACATTATTCCTGATGGGAATAAATTCATTCAGTAAAGGCAGTCGAACAGCCTTCTGGACTGAAGAAAAGTTCGATATTTGAGGTTCCACTGTATTTTAATTTCTAGAGCAGGAGTTTAAGTAATCTCTCAGAATATATACGTGAAAGTTATGCATCTTCTAGTATATATACCCCGATGGAAAATTATGATTCTTTGCTCTTCAAAATAAAAAGGGATATGTGAACCTGTTTCACGTATCTGAGATAAATTGTACTGAAATTTGGTAATAAATAAGTGCGATAATTCAAATGGAGCGATGGAGGTTCGAACCCGCAGACTGGCGGTTCTAGAGTTACCAGTCCTGCGACCAAAAGCTCTAGCTGCGGGTCATCACATGACTAAGACCCCCGTCAGGAAACACTTGTCCTGTTTCCTGGAAAACATTACCTAACCTAATCTAACGAACCATATTTTCTGGTAATGCATGTAATGGCCTCAAACTGCGACCCTACAACACGAATGGAATAGTCAGAGATAGTCATAAAAATGTGGAAAAACCCCTTTTTAGGGCATTTTTAGGGTATTTTTTTGCATCGTTAATTTGTCAGCTATTCGCCAGTCACCAAATTCTAGGACCACCAGACTGTGTCACTCCACTGGAACATAGTGTTTTAATGGACCCTAAAGTTTAGTCGATACTTCAAAAATTTCGTTAACAGTTTCAACTTACAAAATAATTATGATTATTAAAAAATGGAAATAAAAACTCATGAATTCCCTACCAACACATAATAGAGATGACAGTACAGAAGCAATATAACGACACACCACCAGCTTTTATGGAACGCAAGGTAGCTACGATAATGTTCTTCCCACCAGGAGCAACACTTGAGTTCTGCTCTTGTGTTTACGAGCGCACGAAGGCTGTGAGCTCTCCCAGAGATAGAGCAGTCAGCGGCTCTTGCAGACGATGGCTCAGGGATACAGCACCTAGAAAGACTCAAAGACGATGCCTGAGGATTTCTTCAGGGATACATCAGCCATCACGTCTCGCAGACGATGGCTGTGAGGTTTAATCAGAGGTACAGGAGCTAGAAGGACTCACAAACGATGGATGTGAGTTTACTCAGGGGTACGGGAGCTAGAAAGCCTCACAAACGATGGCTGTGAGTTTACTCAGGGGTACGGGAGCTAGAAGGACTCACAAACGATGGCTGTGAGTTTACTCAGGGGTACGGGAACTAGCACCATCTCGCCACATTGACTCTTAGAATGGTTATATTGCCACATCGGGCGGCACACCCCTCCAGCCTTTCAACCTTGACGCTTCATTTACTTTTATAAGCGTCCCACCACACTTTATCCTTCCTCTTCCTGGCCTCAGTTTCCATCTTCCCACTTTGTGGGTATAACCAGGGTGTTGCAGGTTCTCTGGTCACCTGGTGGTTATAGCCAAAGTATTACCAGGATTTTGTAGACTTTCTAACGACTTTGAAATTAGCCAAAGTCTTTCCCAAAAGGCTCATTTTCAATCAGCTTCATTATTTGAAAATTTTAGATTTAGAAAGAATGCAGGATAGTCCTGGCTTGGTACTGTCACACGAGCTCTGGCCGGTATGTTGTCCGGTGTTGGTCTTTACTGTGGCTCAGCGAGAAAATATACACCTCTCGGTGTATGTTGTGTCACTGAGAGATTGCTTTAATCCTTTTTTAAGGAATTCTTGACTGGTGGAGAACAGGTTACGAGCAGCTTTAATGACTCTCGTCTGGTTGATGGGACTGAATCGCCATTAACTGACCCAATGAGTTCTCTTCGACCCTGATTCGCAAGCCAACAATGTCCTTTGCTTATTATTGTCCTTTGCTTATTGTTGATAAAAATGGTATAAAATACCGACAAGTTGATAATTACTACACATATGCAACAGTTGGGTATCTATATTTTTGAAACGTTTCGCCTACACAGTAGGCTTCTTCAGTCAAGTACAGGAGCAGAAGGTGTAGTAGTGAATTGAAGAGGATGTAATCAGTCTCCAAGGTTAATTGACTGATTACATCATCTACATTTCACTACTACACCTGCTGACTCTGTATTTGACTGAAGAAGCCTATTGTGTGGCGAAACGTTTCAACAATAAAGATACCCAACTCTTGCACGTGTGTTTTAATCACCAGTTTGCTTATTATGTCTGGATAAGACAATAGTAAAGTACTGAATCCCCTCTAGGGAGGTGCCTTGATGCCAGTCAGGGGATCCTGATACAAACAACTGGACTTATGCTCCCCCTCGACTGACTCTGAATGTCCCCAATTCTCCAAGAGCTAAATGACGCCTAAGGGCTGCACGGTTTAAGCTAGATAAAATATAGCATTTCCACTGACGCGAGTACTCTGCAACGGGGATGACCTGAAGCTTGCAAATGGCTCCTGATCTAAGAAATTAGGGCTACCCTTTCCTTCCATAGATGAAATCTGAGTACCTCCTGTTCCTATTGGGTTTATGACCCCTACCAGTTTAGCGCATCCTCATCACAATAATAATAATAATATATTATTATTATTATTAATAGCAATACTATTACTACTGGTGAGGTAATGAAAATGATATTAAATATGTGTTTGACAACGGAGTTGGTGGAGAGGACTATGTATCTCCTCTTCTCGGTGTCTTATCTGGGTGAGTTGAAGATGTTAGTATACGCACGGTATCTGCAGTCTCCTTATCACTTCATTAGAGACCGCAGACACCGGACGTATAACATCTTCAACTCACCTAGACAAGATACCGTCGAGAGGAGATACACAGTCCTCTTCACTAACTCCGTTGCCATACACGTCTCCAACAACTTTTTCAATACCGCATTCCAAGTATGTACCTCGACAGTATACATCCATCACTATCAAAGACATCACCAGTATGGAACACCAGAAAGATTTAGTCGTTTCAGGGGTATACGTAATCCCTTGCAACGACTACAACTAATTGTACGTGGGCGAGACATCCAGAAACCTGCAAACACGTATTTCAAAACACCAATGTGCAAGCAAAATGGACGATTTGAGGAATGCCTGTGTTTTCCACCTAAACTTTCACATCCTCTTAATCAACTACAGCGACGGCAGGGATGAAGACACTCAGAGCAACAGTATCTTGGAATCATCACTTATCTATATATCTAACAATTTCATCTAGAAGAACGGTTTTTACAACATAGATGAACCCCTTGCCAGAAAACTTCATCGTTTTCCGACATATCAACAAACCTACTGGTCCATTACTGGCAGCTCCTTCTAAAATCCACCATCTTCTCAGCATTCTCCACTTATACATACGCATTTACTCTCTGCTCAGATCCAGGTCACGACATGAAAAGACCCGGGCCAGGACCCGTCCTGGCGAACCTACCTGAACCTGATTTGCTTAGATAGTTTCGTTTGACTTGAAGTTCACTGTGTGGGTGTAACCTACTCAATAAAAGATTCCATTATATTGCATTTGAATCTATTTTTTCAGTATGTTTTAATATTATTGTGGCACTTACAGGGCGCTATTAGAACTAGACATAAAACTGGCATAGTGCCTGGCATGGTGCCTGACATGGTGCCTGGCATGGTTCCTGGCATGGTGCCTGACATGGTGCCTGGCATGGTTCCTGGCATGGTGCCTGACATGGTGCCTGGCATGGTTCCTGGCATTGTGCCTAACATGGGGCCTGGCATAGTGCCTGGAATGGTGCCTGCCATGGAGCCTGGCATGTTATCTGGCATGGTTCCTGGCATGGTGCCTGACATGGTGCCTGGCATGGTTCCTGGCATGGTGCCTGACATGGTGCCTGACATGGTGCCTGGCATGTTGCCTGACATGGTGCCTTACATGGTGCCTGGCATGGTGCCTAACATGGGGCCTGGCATGGTGCCTGGAATGGTGCCTGCCATGGAGCCTGGCATGTTATCTGGCATGGTTCCTGGCATGGTGCCTGACATGGTGCTTGGCATGGTGCCTGACATGGTGCCTGACATAGTGCTTGGCATGGTACCAGGCCTGGTGCCTGACATGGTGCCTGACATGGTGCCTGGCATGGTGCCTGACATGGTGCCTGGCATAGTGCCTGACATGGTGCTTGGCATGATTCCTGGCATGGTGCCTGACATAGTGCTTGGCATGGTACCAGGCCTGGTGCCTGACATGGTGCCTGACATGGTGCCTGGCATGGTGCCTGACATGGTGCCTGGCATAGTGCCTGACATGGTGCTTGGCATGATTCCTGGCATGGTGCCTGACATAGTGCTTGGCATGGTACCAGGCCTGGTGCCTGACATGGTGCCTGACATGGTGCCTGGTATGGTGCCTGACATGGTGCCTGGCATAGTTCCTGACATGGTGCCAGGCATGGTGCCTGACATGGTGCTTGGCATGGTGCCTGGCATGGTGCCTGACATGGTGCCTGGCATGGTTCCTGGCATTGTGCCTGGCATGGTGCCCGGCATGGTTCCTGGCATGGTGCCTGGCATGGTGCCTGGCATGGTTCCTGGCATGGTGCCTGGCATGGTGCTTGGCATGGTGCCTGGCATGGTGCCTGGCATGGTGCCTGGCATGGTTCCTGGCATGGTGCCTGGCATGGTGCTTGGCATGGTGCCTGACATGGTGCTTGGCATGGTTCCTGGTATTGTGCCTGACATGGTGCCTGGCATGGTTCCTGGCATGGTGCCTGGCATGGTGCTTGGCATGGTTCCTGGTATTGTGCCTGGCATGGTGCCTGGCATGGTTCCTGGCATGGTGCCTGGCATGGTGCTTGGCATGGTTCCTGGCATGGTGCCTGACATGGTGCCTGGCATGGTGCCTGGCATGGTTCCTGGCATGGTTCCTGGCATGGTGCCTGACATGGTGCCTGGCATGGTTCCTGGCATGGTGCCTGGCATGGTGCTTGGCATGGTGCCTGGCATGGTGCCTGACATGGTTCCTGGCATGGTTCCTGGCATGGTGCCTGGCATTGTGCCTTGCATGGTGATTGGCATGGTTCCTGGCATGGTGCCTGGCATGGTGCTTGTCATGGTGCCTGGCATGGTGCCTGACATGGTGCCTGGCATGGTTCCTGGCATTTTGCCTGGCATGGTGCTTGGCATGGTTCCTGGCATTGTGCCTGGCATGGTGCTTGGCATGGTGCCTGGCATGGTGCCTGACATGGTTCCTGGCATGGTTCCTGGCATGGTGCCTGGCATTGTGCCTGGCATGGTGACTGGCATGGTTCCTGGCATGGTGCCTGGCATGGTGCTTGTCATGGTGCCTGGCATGGTGCCTGACATGGTGCCTGGCATGGTTCCTGGCATTGTGCCTGGCATGGTGCTTGGCATGGTTCCTGGCATTGTGCCTGGCATGGTGCCTGGCATGGTTCCTGGCATTGTGCCTGGCATGGTGCCTGGCATGGTTCCTGGCATGCTGCCTGGCATGGTGCCTGGCATGGTGCCTGGCATGGTTCCTGGCATGGTTCCTGGCATGGTGCCTGACATGGTGCCTGGCATGGTTCCTGGCATGGTGCCTGGCATGGTGCTTGGCATGGTGCCTGGCATGGTGCCTGACATGGTTCCTGGCATGGTTCCTGGCATGGTGCCTGGCATTGTGCCTGGCATGGTGACTGGCATGGTTCCTGGCATGGTGCCTGGCATGGTGCTTGTCATGGTTCCTGGCATGGTGCCTGGCATGGTGCTTGGCATGGTTCCTGGCATGGTGCTTGGCATGGTTCCTGGCATGGTGCCTGGCATGGTGCTTGGCATGGTTCCTGGCATGGTGCCTGACATGGTGCCTGGCATGGTTCCTGGCATGGTGCCTGGCATGGTGCCTGGCATGGTGCCTGGCATGGTTCCTGGCATGGTTCCTGGCATGGTGCCTGGCATGGTGCCTGGCATGGTTCCTGGCATGGTGCCTGACATGGTGCCTGGCATGGTTCCTGGCATGGTTCCTGGCATGGTGCCTGACATGGTGCCTGGCATGGTTCCTGGCATGGTTCCTGGCATGGTGCCTGGCATGGTGCCTGGCATGGTTCCTGGCATGGTGCCTGGCATGGTTCCTGGCATGGTGCCTGGCATGGTTCCTGGCATGGTTCCTGGCATGGTTCCTGGCATGGTTCCTGGCATGGTTCCTGGCATGGTTCCTGGCATGGTTCCTGGCATGGTTCCTGGCATGGTTCCTGGCATGGTGCCTGGCATGGTGCCTGGCATGGTTCCTGGCATGGTTCCTGGCATGGTGCCTGGCATGGTGCCTGGCATGGTGCCTGACATGGTTCCTGGCATGGTTCCTGGCATGGTTCCTGGCATGGTTCCTGGCATGGTTCCTGGCATGGTTCCTGGCATGGTTCCTGGCATGGTGCCTGGCATGGTTCCTGGCATGGTTCCTGGCATGGTGCCTGGCATGGTGCCTGGCATGGTGCCTGACATGGTTCCTGGCATGGTTCCTGGCATGGTTCCTGGCATGGTTCCTGGCATGGTTCCTGGTATGTTTCCTGGCATGGTTCCTGGCATGGTTCCTGGCATGGTTCCTGGCATGGTTCCTGGCATGGTTTCTGGCATGGTTCCTGGCATGGTGCCTGGCATGGTGCCTGGCATGGTTCCTGGCATGGTTCCTGGCATGGTTCCTGGCATGGTGCCTGGCATGGTGCCTGGCATGGTTCCTGGCATGGTTCCTGGCATGGTTCCTGGCATGGTTCCTGGCATGGTTCCTGGCATGGTTCCTGGCATGGTGCCTGGCATCGTGCCTGGCATGGTTCCTGGCATGGTTCCTGGCATGGTTCCTGACATGGTTCCTGGCATGGTGCCTGGCATGGTGCCTGGCATGGTTCCTGACATGGTGCCTGGCATGGTGCTTGGCATGGTGCCTGGCATGGTGCCTGGCATGGTGCCTGGCATGGTGCCTGGCATGATGCCTGGCATGGTGCCTGGCATGGTTCCTGGCATGGTTCCTGGCATGGTTCCTGGCATGGTTCCTGGCATGTTTCCTGGCATGGTTCCTGGCATGGTGCCTGGCATGGTGCCTGGCATGGTTCCTGGCATGGTTCCTGGCATGGTTCCTGGCATGGTGCCTGGCATGGTGCCTGGCATGGTTCCTGGCATGGTTCCTGGCATGGTTCCTGGCATGGTTCCTGGCATGGTTCCTGGCATGGTTCCTGGCATGGTGCCTGGCATGGTGCCTGGCATGGTTCCTGGCATGGTTCCTTGCATGGTTCCTGACATGGTTCCTGGCATGGTGCCTGGCATGGTGCCTGGCATGGTTCCTGTCATGGTGCCTGGCATGGTGCCTGGCATGGTGCCTGGCATGGTTCCTGGCATGGTTCCTGGCATGGTTCCTGGCATGGTTCCTGGCATGGTTCCTGGCATGGTGCCTGGTATGGTGCCTGGCATGGTTCCTGGCATGGTTCCTGGCATGGTTCCTGGCATGGTGCTTGGCATGGTGCCTGGCATGGTGCCTGGCATGGTGCCTGGCATGGTGCCTGGCATGATGCCTGGCATGGTGCCTGGCATGGTGCCTGGCATGGTGCCTGGCATGGTGCTTGGCATGGTGCCTGGCATGGTGCCTGGCATGGTGCTTGGCATGGTGCCTGGCATGGTGCCTGGCATGGTGCCTGGCATGGTGCCTGGCATGGTGCCTGACATGGTTCCTGGCATGGTTCCTGGCATGGTGCCTGGCATGGTTCCTGGCATGGTGCCTGGCATGGTGCCTGACATGGTTCCTGGCATGGTTCCTGGCATGGTGCCTGGCATGGTGCCTGACATGGTTCCTGGCATGGTTCCTGGCATGGTGCCTGGCATGGTGCCTGACATGGTTCCTGGCATGGTGCCTGGCATGGTTCCTGGCATGGTGCCTGACATGGTTCCTGGCATGGTTCCTGGCATGGTTCCTGGCATGGTGCCTGGCATGGTGCCTAACATGGTTCCTGGCTTACCGTAATTAAACATTCCGCTGAAGCCAAAGTTTTGAGTCATCTAGACACATTTTACTTATTTACATGTAGTCTGTTTTTTTAAAAGTAATTTATACGTTTACAACGTATTTCACTGTACTTATTTTTTTCCCTCCTGTGTAACGTTACAAATTCCATAGATTAGTGAAAGTGTAAATGATAATTGCAAATAGTTAATTGCTGTTTTCTTAATTGTGGGTAGGTGCAATTACCTAATTTAATTACGTGTGTTGGCTAGAGATGAGATTTTGCACCTGGACTCGCTTTTTAATTTTCGACTGACTCACATGGTACAACCATGTTATGTCTGATGCTGAACCGATGGATTCTGTCTCAGAGTTATTCTCTCTTGACTCCTTGCAAGTCTTTACTTCCATAGCAGTGTGAAAACAATCCAGGCTTATTAGTCGTAACAAATTATTCAGACTTACTGGTTTTCACAAGATACCCAGGTATCCTGGTCTGGAGAAGTTATCCAGGCATCCTAGCCTGGATAAGTTATCCAAGCATCCTGGTCTGGACAAGTTATCCAGGCATCCTGGTCTTGACAAGTTATCCAGGCATCCTGGTCTGGACAAGTTATCTAGGCATCCTGGTCTGGACAAGTTACCCAAGCATCCTGATCTGGACAAGTTATCCAGGCATCCGGATGCCTGGGTAACTTGCCCAGACCATGGTCTGGATAAGTTATCCCGGTAAACCTGGTCTGGATAAGTTACCCAGGCATCCTGGTCTGGATAAGTTACCCAGGCATCCTGGCATCTTCTTCGAGGATAAGTTATCTTCCTTCACCCGGTCGACGCACCGGAGTCTACCTGGAGGGAGTGCCGAGGATCAACACCCCTGCGGCCCGGTCCATGACCAGGCTTTACGGTGGATCAATTCCTGAACAACCAAGCTTTTACTGCTGGCCATACGACAAATATTTTTTAAGCAGCTTTATGTCCTGCAGTAGGGTTCCACACTGGCGCTGCATACTCAAGGATTCACTCAATGCATGCATAGTATTGTGAGTTAGATATATTGTGTAGCATGGGTAGCGATTCTCTGAAAAAAAAAGTAGCAGATATCTGTGATACCTCTATTTGGACCCAAATAGCACATTGCCAGAATAATTTATAAAAAGATACACGTTACAGAGTTTTAATTACACGAAGGTTTACTCTCTGTAGACCTATACAGAGTTGAAAGTTGTCTTCATAAATGTTTATTCCCTAATGCGTCTTTGATCACCATCATAGAAACTAAACATGTCATTTCGATGTTTTTTTAGTTTCCTTAGATGTTCTCTTAATACCCTCGCCTCTGTACGTGATATGGAACAAGCGACTGTTAAAGGTGTTTTTTTTTTTGGGGGGGGGGGAGGGCACAGTTGGAACTCTGTCTCACTGACTGGATGGGCTATTTGCTAGCATGTGTTTGCCTTTACTGTTGAGTTTGGGGAAAGCGTGGGTCACTGAGGGCGAAGACTGTGTCCACACACATAAACACACACACACACACACACACACACACACATAAACACACACACACACACACACACACACACACACACACACACACACACACACACACACACACACACACACACACACACACACACACACACACACACACACATATACACACCACACACATGTCAACTATGTTTATCCCTCCTTTAACCTCTTTTTTCTGATCTGTTTAGCAGTCGTAGATTTACAGCTGTCATTCAAGAATAATTACATTAAATTTCTGTGAAATTTTCACTGTACTGTCACTGTACTTTACGCTGGACAGTTTTTTAGAAGCAGCTCTTAACATGTCGAAGTGCCTCAGGAA
>NC_091362.1:5234483-5259483 GCF_038502225.1 Cherax quadricarinatus
TATATATATATATATATATATATATATATATATATATATATACATATATATATATATATATATATATATATATATATATATATATATATATATATATATATATAAATATATAGATATATATGTATATATATATATACATATATATATATATATATATATATATATATATATATATATATATATATATATATATATATATATATATATATATATATATATATGTATACATATATACATATATACAACCACTGTGAAAGAATAGAGAAGTTCCAAGCGCTTTCATGACTACTCACATTATCAAGGAACATTGTTCCTTGATAATGTGAGTAGTCACGAAAGCCCTTGGAACTTCTCTATTCTTTCGGAGTGGTTGTTTTGCATATTCTGAAATCACCTGTTTACTGTGATCTTATTGCATATATATATATATATATATATATATATATATATATATATATATATATATATATATATATATATATATATATATATCTTCCCCTCGTAGTACTCAACAGAGAGGTGTCTAAGTGACTTCCCGTAAGGAGTGGAGTTCCCCAGGGATCTGTTCTTGATCCAATCCTCTTAGCAATGAACATAAAGGATCTTGAGATAGGGTTAACATCTATAATAGCAAAATTTGTAGATGACACTCAATTTGAAAATAAAAGTGCCTCATCCAAAGCAGATTGTCTAAGTCTTCACAATGATCTGAACAGACCGGCGTTGTGGTCAGAGGTGTGAAAAATCATTCTCAATGTAGACAAGTGCAAAGGAATGTATTCTGGGTATAACACTTTTCAACATAAATCCAAAATGATTGGCAAAAAATTTGCCGAAACAAGAGAAGAAAGCTACACTGAAGTAATCATAAGATACAATCTCAGAAGTGCCAAGCAGTGCCTATGTGTCAGCAGCAAAGCAAAACATAATGCCAGGTTTCATAGTTGGACACTTCGAGCAGAGAAACCAAACACCAAATGGCACTCTGTGAATATGCCGTCCAGTTTTCGTTCCCAGAATGGATAAAACACGAAGATATACTAGAAAGGGACTAGAGAAGAGCCACCAAACTCATGCCATCACTCAGAAACAGACCTTTTGAAGACTCAAGCTACTATGCCTGTTTTCTCTTAGAGAGCGGAGACTACGAGATCTCATTCAAAGATTTAAGACATTAAATTTTTTTTTACACATGTGCAGGTCGTTTCTCTAGACACGTGAAAGTCGTTCCTCCAGACATGCGCAGGTCGTTTCTCCAGACACGTGCAGGTCATTCCTCCAGACATGCGCAAGTCGTTCCTCCGGACAAGTGTGGGTCATTTCTCCAGACATTTGCAGGTAGTTCCTCCAGACATATGCAGGCCGTTTCTCTAGACATATGCAGGCCGTTCTTCCAGACATGTGCGGGCCATTCCTCCAGACATGTTTACCTGGAGATTACCTGGATAGGATTTCGGGGATCAACGCCCCTGCGGCTGGGTCTACGACCAGGCTTCATCATGTGCAGGTCGTTACACACTCAAACGTGAAGAACTATATATTTGAAGTGCTGAATGAGTCCATTAATCTAAACCATAGAATTAAACTACGAAGGAAAAGATGCAACATGAAGACGTTTTTGGGGCAAATATCTTTATAGGAGATTCGAATAAACTATCGGTAATGTTGCAAGCGCAAAGACAATACACTCACTCAAGAACCAGCTGGACATAACTCTGCAAGAATAGGATTCAACTAGATACATCGTGTCCTAGTGGAGGGAGTTGTCAAAACCTTCAGGACCAACAGACTCGATCCCACTACTTTGATGGAACGACACAACGTCCCGACCCGAGCCTACCAAACACACGTTTATCCCATTCCCCATTCCCAACCAATCCCACCACTCGAATTTCCCAGGTAATAGTCTTTCCGTCCCATCATTCCTTCCTGACGTCAGACCCTCTTGTGCTTCCCACTATTTTTCCTTTTCCCTCATCTCCTGCTATCACTCCATTCCATTTTCATTTATCTCATTTCATTGGTTATTCTATCCTTCCTTTCCACTCTGGCACGTCACTCACTCGTAACTCAGAAGCGTCTTCGTCTCGCAACCGAAACAACCAAAGACACATGTGCAACACTTTGTGTATTATTATTGTAATCAAAATACACAAATGTGTCTAATTCATCGACTTATTGGTGATGTATATTATTATAATTCAATAAGACAGCCTTTCGCCACTAATTTGCTTTGTTAAGTGCATGTACTTTTGCCATATATTTTTTCAAGCACAAAGCACTTTTTCAAGTACGAAGTACTTTATCAAATGGAAGAAAAGTGTAATAATAAAGACCCCTCTACTGTGTCGTACCAGTCTTCACTGTTAAACTGCTTTAACTGATCACCCTCCCACTCTTACTGGTCACCCACCCACTCTTACTGGTCACCCAACCTCTCTTACTGGTCACCCACCTACTTTTACAGGTCGCCCTCCCACCTCACCGTCGATGTAACTTCAGTTCTTTGCATCCATCCAGTCACCAGTCTTCCATTGCCACTTAATTCCCATCAACACTTTCTGTCCTATCATCCGCTCTGTTCCATTACCCTTTTTCCATTGTGTTAGCGAGTGTCCTCTGCTGATCCAGTCAGGACTTAGGAGCCGCCACAACTGCACCATCTACTTTACTCTTTTTCTCCTCTCCTCTGTTCTCTCTTTCTCCTTTTCCCTCTTTCCGTCTTCTCTCGACGTAAATGTTGTCAAGTTTCACTGTCGTCACAGTCATGAATATGAAAATGACGTTCATGGCTCATTTTCTCTTCTTCTGCCCAACACCTCCGCCAGGAATAAGCCTTTTTAATATGAAATGTTTTTTTTAGTCTGTACTTGCAAGATTATTTTGCTAAATATTGTTGTGGGTGAGTGGAGGAAGGGGTGAGGGGAGGAAGGGGTAAGGAGAGGAAGGGTGTTAGAAGGAGGGGTGCTAGAAGAAAGAGGTCAGGGAAGGAAGGGAAAAAAGGTTGAAGAAAAAGGAACCAAAATGGGTTAGAACAGGAATGGGTGATAGGAAAAAGGATGAGGGAAGGTTAAAGGGGGACGAAGTAGTGATGGGAACAAGCGTGAGGAATGGAAGGGGTAACATGAGGGAATGGTGACTCGTGAGTGAAGCTGTCTCGGTTTTTCTGCAGAATGTTATAGAGAATGCTAGCAGACAAGTCTTTGTTTAGTAGATATATTAAACTACTACCTAGGCCCACTATTTTCATTCAGCACCGCACAGTGTAGTTATAATGATAAATCAGAAGGAACGGAAGCTTAGGAGAAGCTGTCAACATGACGTTATGTACTTCCTAACAGAGGGAAAACCTGAAGACGTGTTGATTATGATAATGGTGTACTATATCGACAAGTTAGTAAGACACATGTGCAACAATTAGGTATCTGAACGTTAGGTATTCCAAACGTTTCGCCTACACATTAGGCTTCTTCAGTCCAGCACAGAGGAGGCAGCAGAAGTAAGGAAAATGTTCCTAGATATACAAAGTGCATTTGGAACACCTCAAGGGAGCGTCTTCAATCACACTGTTTTGTTCTGACGAACCCATTCGTCATTCTTATGTGGTGATCCTTCGCTCTTTAAATGGGGTCGAATGTTAGTTCAGGTAGACCAGTGGATTCTTTAAAAAATCAACAACTCATCACCTAGGAAAGAGACTTGTCAGGGGATACTTTACTATTTTCTGAATGAGGAAATACCACCACTACTACTACTACTACTACTACTACTACTACTACCACTACCACCACTACCTACTGATGTCATAGATGTGTTCTAAGGTATGTTGACAGCAGAGATGTAAAGGTAACCCAGCATCCAAGAAAGGAAGAAGACAGCGAGATTTCAAAACGCTTACAACTTGTCGAAATCTGTTTTTGGAAAAAAAATCTTATAGCATCGCACACAGTGTTGCTGTGTTGTAATGGAGGAAATGGCTGAGAGTTGTTTAGTATGTGTTGTTGTTATGCATTGTACAATGGTTTGTTGGCTTTATATTTACCTATAAACGTTGCCATCACCACTGTCTATCATCATCACCACCACCACCACTATCATCACCACCACCACTACTGTCTATTATCACCACCACCACCACTGTCTATCAACGCCACCACCACCACTGTCTATCATCACCACCACCATTGTTTATCATCACCACCACCATTGTTTATCATCACCATCACCATTGTTTATCATCACCACCACCACTGTTTATCATCACCACCACCACTGTTTATCATCACCACCACCACTGTTTATCATCACCACCACCACTGTTTATCATCACCACCACCACTGTCTATCATCACCACAACCATTCTCTATCATTACCATCACCATTGTTTATCATCACAACCACCACTATCATCACCACCACCACTGTCTATCATCATCACCACCACCACTATCATCACCACCACAACTGTCTATCACCACCACCACCACTGTCTATCATCATCACCACCACCACCACTGTCTATCATCATCACCACCACCACCACTGTCTATCATCATCACCACCACCACCACTGTCTTTCATCATCACCACCACCACCACCACTGTCTATCATCACCACCACTACCACTGTCTATCATCACCACCACCACCACTGTCTATCATCACCACCACCACCACTGTCTATCATCACCACCACCACCACCACTGTCTATCATCATCACCACCACCACCACTGTCTATCATCATCACCACCACCACCACTGTCTTTCATCATCACCACCACCACCACTGTCTATCATCACCACCACCACCACTGTCTATCATCACCACCACCACCACTGTCTATCATCACCACCACCACCACTGTCTATCATCACCACCACCACTGTCTATCATCACCACAACCATTGTCTATCATTACCATCACCATTGTGTATCATCACCACCACCATTATCATCACCACCACTGTCTATCATAATCACTACCACCACTATCATCACCACCACCACTGTCTATCACCACCACCACCACTGTCTATCGCCACCACCACCACTGTCTATCACCACAACCATTGTCTATCATCATCACCATTGTTTATCATCACCATTGTTTATCATCACCATTGTTTATCATCACCACCATCACGATCTATCATCACCACCACCACTATCATCATCACTACCACTACTGTCTATCATCACCACCACCACCACCACTGTCTATCATCATCACCACCACCACCACTGTCTATCATCACCAAAACCATTGTCTATCATTACCATCATCATTGTTAATCATCACCACCACCGCCACTGTCTATCATCACCACCACCACTGTCTATCATCACCACCACCACTGTCTATCATCACCACCGCCACTGTCTATCATCACCACAACCATTGTCTTTCATTACCATCACCATTGTTTATCATCACCACCACCACTATCATCACCACCACCACTGTCTATCATCATCACCACCACCACTATCATCCCCACCACAACTGTCTATCACCACCACCACCATTGTCTATCATCATCACCACCACCACCACCACTGTCTATCATCATCACCACCACCACCACTGTCTATCATCACCACAACCATTGTCTATCATTACCATCATCGTTGTTAATCATCACCACCACCACCACCACTGTCTATCATCACCACCACCACCACTGTCTATCATCACCACCACCACCACTGTCTGTCATCACCACCATCACTGTCTATCATCACCACAACCATTGTCTATCATTACCATCACCATTGTTTATCATCACCACCACCACTATCACCCCCACCACTGTCTATCATCATCACTACCACCACAATCATCACCACCACCACTGTCTATCTCCAACACCACCACTGTCTATCATCACCACCACTGTCTATCATCACCACAACCATTGTCTATCATCATCATTACCATTGTTTATCATCACCACCATCACGATCTATCATCACCACCACCACTATCATCATCACCACCACTACTGTCTATCATCATCACCACTGTCTATCATCACCGCCACCTTCACTGTCTATCATCACCACAACCATTGTCTATCATCACCATCACTATTGTTTATCATCACCATCACCATTGTTCATTATCACCACCACCATTGTCTATCATCACCACCACCACTGTCTATCATCACCACCACCACTGTCTATCATGACCACCACCACCTAACACGTCATCTTCCGAGAGATTTATGTATCACTTATTTGTATACCCTCTGTACACTAGTCTAGGCAATGCTTCAGCATAAATCTGCAAAGTTGGGTCATACTGCCTTAAAGTTCACACAATGGTAAAGTTCAAATTGCAATCATAACTCTCCCAACACACAGTGGCAATGTTATAACAGGCTGATGCGGATTGATCTCCCTTGCAACAAGAACTCTGTGTCTGAATAACGTTCTGTACTACGTCGGCTCTACACACGCGGAGGCCGATTAATCTCTCCTGGAACAAGAACGCCAGATGAGGACTCAACTTCCCTACAAGAAGAATGCTACATAACCAGCAACGTTGCTTAACCAGGTCGCATCTACACGAATTTCCACCAGATCTTGAAGATATGGCATTTCCGTTAGAATTATTCTGTTGTTGACTACCTCCAGTATTCTCGGGAATGATTAACTTGTTATAACATAGCTAAATTTGACTGTTATATTTAAAACATATCAACTTCACGTGGGTCAATTAGATAGTATGTCACTTAAACACAAACATTACGAATAATTTAATATATAAAAAAAAAAATCAGTGAATTTAAACCAAGAGATATACCCATAAATATACTAGGTGAATACCTGGAGTCTACCTGGAGGGTGTTCCAGGGGTCAACGCCCCCGCTGACCAGTCCATAACCAGGCCTCACATATACACAGAAAAACTCTTCTCGGTGTATAGAAGCTGAAGAAGATACTCCTCTCGATGTATATACACTAAAAGATACATCCCTCTCGGAGCATATACACAGATACACTTCTCTAACACACATGTTACACATGTTTCATTTTATATGTTTAAGTTTTAGTGCAAAAACATTATTGTCAACATCTCAGTGATCATGAAATGTTGAAGCATGCAGTATGTCTGAGGTCTGTATATTTCCCCCCATCTGTTGCATATACGTGCTTGATGTTGCATGTTATTCATTGTCCATTCCCTTCATCATCAGTATCAAAATAACCCAGCACCATTTCAGCTTCTTCTTTATCGTCAGTTCTGTTATTGGTGCACGTCTGCAACTTGAACATATCCGTGCACTTCAGCTGATTAGCCAGATGTATGATTTGGGATTTTGTAGGTGAACACACACACACACACACACACACACACACACACTTGAAGGACGTGAGTTGCAACAGAGCGTTTGGTGCTGGCGATCCTTGCATCCTTACTGTGATAAGACTGCCATTATCAACTGTAGTCTCGCAGCATCTCCGTGGGCCTGGCACATCCAGTTGACTCAGTAGGCATCGGTTTCACACTGCAGTCTGGTACTTCACATAGAGGACATGCTTGTGAAGAGCTCTTGCACGATAGAAGCTCACTGCTTAACACCTCTTCACTTTGTTTTTTTGCACTAGAGAGGTGGAAGCCGCGCTCATTCACCTCATGAATGGTGGGTGAGCATGCACGGTCTTCCAACTTTCGAACAAGTACTGAAATACATACCCTTTTTTTTCAGAAAGATTCTTGAAGGCCTCCTTGTAGTTATTAATTTCTTTCAATGCACTCAGTTTTTCACTACCAGTGAGCATACTGACTGCATTATAGCCAGTGAAGACATGTACTCCGATGATACTCTGGCAGACGCCAACTGGACTGCCCACAGGAAAACACTGCTTATGTCTTCCTGTAATTTTTCAGTGTCTTCTACCGTAGTCACTTTCATGCTTATTTTAGTGTCATTTGCAAATGATGATAGAAAAGTGTGACGGGTGTTTTTATCTATGTCTGCTATGAGGATGAGAAACAGCAGAGGTGCCAGGACAGTGCCTTGGGGCACTGAGATTTTTACCTCGCTGATGCTGGATCTTGCTCTGTTTACTACTACTTTTTGTGTTCTGTGTATTAGGAACCCGAAAATCCATCTGCCTACCTTCCCCGTAATACCCATGGCCCTCATTTTTGGCTTTATCACTCCATTATCACATTTGTCAAACGCCTTTGCAAAATATGTGTAAATCACATCTGCGTTTTGGTCACCTTCCAGCGCCTTCGTAATTCTGTCATAATGGTTCAGCAGCTGTGACAGGCATGATCGTCCTGCTCTAAAGCCATGCTGGTTCGGGTTATGCTGGTTGTGCTGGTCCACGAAATTTGTAATCTGACATCTCATCACTCTTTCGAAGATTTTTATGATGTGATAAGTTAGGTCTGCAATTTTTAGCTAGTGCTCTACTACCTCCTTAATGTCTGCATTCTTTAAGGCCTCCGGTATTTCACTTAGATCTAAGCTCTCTCTCCAAAGAATACTGAGGACTCGTGCTAGTGGTACTTTGCACTTCTTTATAAATTGAGCATTCCATGAATCTGGTCCAGGTGCTGAGTGAGTGGGCATGTTATCCATTTTTTTTCGAGATCTATGGGAATTGTACTAATGTCAATTGGTCTGCACGGCCTTCTTCTGGAGTGAGAAATGTTTCTGCATTTTCTACCTTGTTGTCATTTAGTGGGTTGCTGAACACCGACTCATACTGTCCTTTTAGGATTTCACTCATTTCCTGTTCATCGTCAGTATATGAGTCTCCTCTCAATAATGGTCCAATTCCACAGGTAGATTTTAGCTTGGATTTTGCAAAGGAATAGAAATATTTTGGGTTTTTTGCAATATCCTGTATGACCTTTTGTTCCCTTTGCATTTCTTCTCTTAGATACGAAATCCAAAGTCTTTGCTCTAATTCAGTGATCTGTCGGCTAAGACTATCTTTCCTCTGTTTCAGCATATTTGTGTTTTAAAGCAGTTCAGTACGTACTTAATACATGCCTTGTAGGCTTCTGTATTCAGGTTCTCTAGGCACTGGTGGGGAATTAGGGTGCTCATGTCTGATTCCCAGGATATGTCTGATAGCTCTTGGTTTATATTTTCCCAGTCAATTCTATGGTTGTTAAAATTAAACTTACTGAACATCCCGTCTCTAACATTAGTGATGCAGTTTCCTAACCCTGAGTCAATACTCGTTTGAACTTCTATGATGTTCTGATCAAAGTACACTGTTTTTGTAACAGTTATGTCTCTGATTAGTTCCTCGTTGTTTGTGAATATCAAATTCAGGTTATTTTCATTTCTAGTGGAATCAATTATCTGTTGGTTCAATGAGTACTTTTCACAAAACCTCATTAGTTCCCTGGTATGTGCCTGTTAAGCCAGGGTGCTTCCCGGAGATATTTTTGGTATAACATTACTTTGCGCCATCTTCCATTTTACACGTGAGAGATTAAAATCTCAAAGGAGTAAAACATTTGGTGTGGGATTTTCTAGCCTATCCAGATAGCTATCTATCTTCCTTAACTGATCTGTGAATTCCTCAGCAGTTGCTAATGGTGGTTTATATACTAGGATAATTACCAAATTCCTATTTTCAACTTTAATGCCTGGGACTTCTACTATATCATTCGCAGAATTTAGCACTTCTGTGCAACAGAAAGTATCCTTTACATAGATTCCTACTCCTCCCTGTGACCTATTAATTCTGTCACATCTATACATGTTACAGTATTCTACCTTTATCTCTCCGCCCAAAACATCCCCTGTTTGTGTTTCTGTAAATGCTCCAAACATGGCATTCGCTTATGATAGGCGGCCACTAACATAACTAACTTTGTCGTTTTTATTCCATTCCAAATATGAAGCAGGAATTACCATTTGGGATGTTTTGTTTTGCTGTGTGTTTCGTTAGTACCATTGGTGATGTACTACCTGGTATGGCCCCTGGTGTACATAACCCTGGTTTCTCCAGCACTGACTTTGCATTTGATTGTGTATTCGGCCCTGATGGTCTGATGCCTGGTTTGGTATGTCCCATTGTGTTGCCCATCTATCTCATCTGTAGCGTTTTCCATTTTTGTCTCTTTCTTCGGTCCGATAGCTTCTCTTTGTGTCTAAAAAAAGATTGCTGTTCATTTTCCTTTTCTCTGCTTTCTTTGTAGCGCCGCGTTCCTTCTACATGATGGTCTGGACAGTTCACGTCATAAGATTCTCTGAACTGTGTTGACACACGAAAGTGACATTTGACACGAGAGAGAGAGTTCATGATACGCAACATAAATTGTCATTCGATGCACAAAGTTACTACCTTTTAAAGCTGCATGTTTGCTACAAGAAAGAGGTTTAAAAGGAAGGTGGGAGTTCAGATCCATCGTCTTAATTTCGTGAACCTCTTACATGATGGTGTTGGGAAACAGCGGCAGTTGTTTTACGGCATCCTCTGCTCCTGCCTTAATTATGCAGATGACTTAATGCTATTACCTCCTATTACCTGCACTATTTTTAGGGTGGGAGAAATATGACGGGGAAATTATTCTTGTTACTAATTATGAAAATGAGCATTACTGATATTTACTGAGGAGCGAGAACATGCAGAGGAAAAAATCACAACATAAATGTGCTAATGTATTTCCCACAAGTAGCAAAATTGATGAAATTGTGTTTTTATGCTGTAGTTTCACAGTAAACATGAACAGAGATTCAGTAACACAGACAGACAGAAGCAGGCACGCGTACACACACACACACACACACACACACACACACACACACACACACACACACACTCATATACAACAGGCCTAGTGTCTAATCGACATGTGCCTAGGACAAAATGGTAACAGACACACACACACACACACACACACACACACACACACACTTGGAAAAGCCTATCAAGAAATTTGAGAAAGTTCAAAAGTTTGCATCAAGACTAGTCCCGGAGCTAAAGGGTATGTCGTATGAGGAGAGGTTAAATAACCCACTGTGACGACACTGGAGGACAGGAAGGATAGGGTGGTCGTGATAACGACATATAAAATACTGAGAGGAATTGACAAGGTGGATAAGAACAAAGTGTTTTAGAGATGGGATACAGCAAGAAAAGAACATAATATGAAGCTGAAAACTCAGATAAGTCATGGAGATATTAGGAAGTACTTCTTCAGTCTTACAGTTGTCAGGAAGGGCAACAATCTGAAGCCTAAAGTACTAGAGGCAGGATCCATAGCTTTAAGAAGAGGTACGCTAAGTCTCTTGGAGCCGGTAGAGTGGATCTGGTAGCAACTAGAGAACAGGTAGGCCCAGGAGCTGCGAATCGATCCCTGCAATCACATATAGGTGAGTACATACACACATGAACTTAAAGTATATCTAGTAGGAAAAAGCCAGATATGTAACACCAGGTGAGTGCAGTATATATGTAACACCAGGTGAGTGCAGTATATATGTAACACCAGGTGAGTGCAGTATATATGTAACACCAGGTGAGTGCAGTATATATGTAACACCAGGTGAGTGCAGTATATATGTAACACCAGGTGAGTGCAGTATATATGTAACACCAGGTGAGTGCAGTATATATGTAACACCAGGTGAGTGCAGTATATATGTATATATTTATTTCGTTTTTTTATTAACACATCGGCTCTCTCCCACCAAGGCAGGGTGGCTCGAAAAAAAAAACTTCACCGTCATTCACTCCATTACAGTCTTGCCAGAGGTGCACTTACGCTACAGTTATAAAACTGCAACATTAACACCCCTCCTTCAGAGTGCAGGCACTGTACTTCCCATGTCCAAGACTCAAGTCCGGCCTCCCGGTTTCCCTGAATCCCTTCAAAAATATTACTCTGCTCACACTCCAACAGCATGTCAAGTCCTAAACACTATTTGTCTCCATTCGTTCCTATCTAACACGCTCAGGCATGGTTGCTGGAAGTCCAAGCCCCTCGCGCACAAAACTTCCTTTACCCCCTCCCTCCAACCTTTCCTAGGTTGACCTCTATCCCGCTTTCCCTCCACTACAGATTTATACACTCTCGAAGTCATTCTGTTTTGTTCCATTCTCTCTATATGTCCGAACCACCTCAACAACCCTTCTTCAACCCTCTGGGTAATAGTTTTGGTAATCCCACACCTCGTCCTAATTTTCAAACCACGAATTCTATGCATTATATTCACACCACACATTGCCCTCAGACATAATATCTCCACTACCTGCAGCCCCCTCCTTGTTGCAACATTCACCACTCATGCCTAGCACCCATATAAGAGCGTTATTATAACTATATTCTCATACATTCCCCTCTTTGCTTCCATGGACAAAGTTCTTTGTCTCCACAGACTCCTCAGTGCACCACTCACCTTTTTTCCCTCTTCAATTCTATGATTCACCTCATCTTTCATAGACCCATCTGCTGACACGTCCACTCTTAGATATTTGAATACATTCAACTCCTCCATACTCTCTCCCTCCAATCTGATATCCAGTCTTTCGTTACCCATTTTTTTTATCCTCATCACCTTATGCATTCCTATATTCACTTTAAATTTTCTTCTTTTACATACCCTACCAAACTCATCCACCAACCATTGCAACTTCTCTTTAGAATCTTCCAAAAGTACAGTCTAATCAGCAAAGAGCAACTGTGACAACTCCCACTTTGTAATTCTTGATAATACACATTACATAGAAGAGCTTAAAGTTCTTTCAGATAAGCGAGAATTTATGAAAATAATAATTGATCTTTTTGAACGTATAAATAAATTAGACAATAAATGACTATTTCGGTGTTTACCCAACTTAAAAAATAATGGGAAGATATCGAATGGTACTCGTATGTGAGCATAATAGCCCAGGATCCTTCCCTGATCTTCTCAAGAGTCGCAGACCTTGAGTTGGTGTCGCTCTTTCATGAGTGTTACGTACATATTTAATTTTAGTTTAGCTATATATATATATATATATATATATATATATATATATATATATATATATATATATATATATATATATATATACGTATATATATATATTATATATATATATATATATATATATATATATATATATATATATATATATATATATATATATATATTTATATGTATATATATATATATATATATATATATATATATATATATATATATATATATATATATATATATATATATATATATATATATATATATTTGAGTGTGTGTGTGTGTGCTTACATGTTTGAGTTTCTGTATAATCACGTACATGTAATTACATGTGTTTGCAGGAGTCGAGCCAAATTCATTCCCTTCTAACCTCGTGGACCCCTGTCATACCCACTCTAAAAATTATTTATGGAGCTTCCGTCCACTACTACTTCGTCCAGATTATTCCACTTCCTGACCACTCTCAGGCTGAAGAAATCCTTCCTGACATTCATACATTCATGTAACTAATCTTTTTTTCAGTTTCTAACTGTTTCCTCGTATACCTATATCTCACGTCTCAGACAGTCCATCCATGTTTGCTCTATCAATTTCTCTGAGCATTTGTATGTTATTATCATGTCTCTTCTGCTTATTCTATTCTCTAATGTTGACAGCTTCAGTTCATTTGGCTTCTCTTGTTCTTTCTCCCCTCTAAAACTATCCTCACTGCATATCTCACCTCTCCAGTTTCTTAACATGCTTTATCAGGTGTGGATTCCATGCTGGTATTGCGTACTGGAAGATTTGCCTGCCAAGTGTAATATGAACATCCAGGAATGACTGTCGAGATTCCTGTAGGCAACTCCCTGATTTGCCACACAAAAATTAATTGCAATGTATTTTCTGTTCACGTGTGCCTCTTGTGATATTTTTTCACTATACTTATCCCTAGGCTTTTATCTTAATGAGGTGTGTAAATTGTTTCCCGAGTTCTTTGTTCAGTTTCTGGACATTTTTCCCTTTCTCTAGTTTTCATAACAGTGCTATTGCTGGAGATGATTTCAAGTAAAAACTAACCTGTCTAACCTTGTAGTTTGCAAGGTTTCTTTTGTAGTCTTTCCTTGTTCTCATATGTTTTCATTTTCACTAGTTTTATATTATCAGCCAAAAATCCTACATTTGACTCAGTCTCTTCAGTATGTTATTCACAGATGCAAGAAACAGAACTGATCCTATTATTTACTCGTGTGGAACCCTGGTTATTACTCTTCTGCATTTAGTTATCTATTCTTGGGCAATCATTCTATGCCTCCTTTCCCTGAGGTACTTTTTGGTGCACCTGATATACCTGTCTCCTCGTCAAGTTTTTGCCACAGTATATTGAAAGAAATATTATCATGTACTTTCTTGTAGTTCAAGAATATGCAGTCCATCAATTCCTCTTTCTCTGTCTTCGAAATCCTTGGCAGCTCTTCTGTGTACATGCTGAAGATCTTAGCTTGTGGTTCAGACAGTGCTACTGCGCCGTCTTGTAGAAAGCCTACTAATTCCTTATATCCATCTGACTCAACAGGTTTATTTTTCTTCACCTCTTTCCTTGTTTTTATTATTTTTTTTATTATCACACTGGCCGATTCCCACCAAGGCAGGGTGGCCCGAAAAAGAAAAACTTTCACCATCATTCACTCCATCACTGTCTTGCTAGAAGGGTGCTTTACACTACAGTTTTTAAACTGCAACATTAACACCCCTCCTTCAGAGTGCAGGTACTGTACTTCCCATCTCCAGGACTCAAGTCCGGCCTGCCGGTTTCCCTGAACCCCTTCATAAATGTTACTTTGCTCACACTCCAACAGCACGTCAAGTATTAAAAACCATTTGTCTCCATTCACCCCTATCAAACACTCTCACGCATGCCTGCTGGAAGTCCAAGCCCCTCGCACACAAAACCTCCTTTACCCCCTCCCTTCAACCTTTCCTAGGTCGACCCCTACCCCGCCTTCCACTACAGACTGATACACTCTTGAAGTTATTCTGTTTCGCTCCATTCTCTCCACATGTCCGAACCACCTCAACAACCCTTCCTCAGCCCTCTGGACAACAGTTTTGGTAATCCCGCACCTCCTCCTAACTTCCAAACTACGAATTCTCTGCATTATATTCACACCACACATTGCTCTCAGACATGACATCTCCACTGCCTCCAGCCTTCTCCTCGCTGCAACATTCATCACCCATGCTTCACACCCATATAAGAGCGTTGGTAAAACTATACTCTCATACATTCCCCTCTTTGCCTCCAAGGACAAAGTTCTTTGTCTCCACAGACTCCTAAGTGCACCACTCACCCTTTTCCCCTCATCAATTCTATGATTCACCTCATCTTTCATAGACCCATCCGCTGACACGTCCACTCCCAAATATCTGAATACATTCACCTCCTCCATACTCTCTCCCTTCAATCTGATATCCAATCTTTCATCACCTAATCTTTTTGTTATCCTCATAACCTTACTCTTTCCTGTATTCACTTTCAATTTTCTTCTTTTGCACACCCTACCAAATTCATCCACCAATCTCTGCAACTTCTCTTCAGAATCTCCCAAGAGCACAGTGTCATCAGCAAAGAGCAACTGTGACAACTCCCACTTTATGTGTGATTCTTTATCTTTTAACTCCACTCCTCTTGCCAAGACCCTCGCATTTACTTCTCTTACAACCCCATCTATAAATATATTAAACAACCACGGTGACATCACACATCCTTGTCTAAGGCCTACTTTTACTGGGAAAAAATTTCCCTCTTTCCTACATACTCTAACTTGAGCCTCACTATCCTCGTAAAAACTCTTCACTGCTTTCAGTAACCTACCTCCTACACCATACACCTGCAACATCTGCCACATTGCCCCCCTATCCACCCTGTCATATGCCTTTTCCAAATCCATAAATGCCACAAAGACCTCTTTAGCCTTATCTAAATACTGTTCACTTATATGTTTCACTGTAAACACCTGGTCCACACACCCCCTACCTTTCCTAAAGCCTCCTTGTTCATCTGCTATCCTATTCTCCGTCTTACTCTTAATTCTTTCAATAATAACTCTACCATACACTTTGCCAGGTATACTCAACAGACTTATCCCCCTATAATTTTTGCACTCTCTTTTATCCCCTTTGCCTTTATACAAAGGAACTATGCATGCTCTCTGCCAATCCCTAGGTACCTTACCCTCTTCCATACATTTATTAAATAATTGCACCAACCACTCCAAAACTATATCCCCACCTGCTTTTAACATTTCTATCTTTATCCCATCAATCCCGGCTGCCTTACCCCCTTTCATTTTACCTACTGCCTCACGAACTTCCCCCACACTTGTTGTGTGCATGATATACAGTATAATGTCCATGCAGAGAAGAAGGTGGAAGATGAGGAGTTGAAGGTAATCAGTTACTTAACTTGGAACTGTCTCCAGGCTGAGGGATTGATTACCTCAAACTCCTGCTCTTCCTCCGTTCTTCTCTGTAATTGACTGAAGAAGCCACTGGCTGGCGAAACGTTTCCACAATAAAGATTCCCAAATATTGCACAAGTGTCTCATTCTTCAACATGATATCCAGTACCTACTGGCATAGCATTTATTCTTAGCCCCTTCATATTGGTCCTGTTTCCATTGGATATGAAGGTTCCTTCTGCCTCCCGGCAGTTTATTGCTGGGTACTCCATTATCTCATGCACTGACTCTTTCTCCGGTTCTCTTTCCCACTTCACTACATTCAGGAATTTCTTTCATCCCTTCACTGCTTTTTGTGAAATCAAGTTTCTCGTGTCTTTCATCTGTCATTTTTAATTTTATATTTAATTCTAAGAGTTATTTGGAATTCGGTGTTGTAGGGTCCGAAAGACACAGGGAGCTCTATCTCAACTATCGGTGATGTACTGGTAGTAAATCCTAGGTCCAGCCTTGTTGGCTCCTCTCTCTCTCTCTCTCTCTCTCTCTCTCTCTCTCTCTCTCTCTCTCTCTCTCTCTCTCTCTCTCTCTCTCTCTCTCTCTCTCTCTCTCTCTCTCTCTCTCTCTCTCTCTCTCTCTCTCTCTCTCTCTCACTTGTTGTGTTTTTACCATTCTGGCAAATAAAGTTTTTCATAGGCGCCTCCATCATCTTAATCCCCTATATTTCCGATCCCCTGTGTGGGCTCCAGGTTCCAGGTCTCCCAGTACATGTGTGTGTGTGTGTGTGTGTGTGTGTGTGTGTGTGTGTGTGAAAGCGGAGTGTCATCCGTCTGTGACCTCTCAGCTGCTATATCAGTACAACAATGTCTGCAAGAATTTCCCCAGCAAATGCTCGGCACTAAAGAACAGACGATCTGAATTACACCTGAAATTGGCTCATTTAATACAAGACTAGCAAAAATTCAAATCTTTATTCCCGTAATCCTTTAGACTCGTTTCCCTTAACTTTTTTTTCGGAATACCGCATTTTTTCTTTCTTTACAAAAGTCTTCTTATTTTCTTCTATGATTTTTCTTTATGTTAAGACATTGTCGGAATAATTTCTGAATGGATTTCAAGCCACAACTTTCACTTGCTTCCTCTGAACTCCAGTAAAAATATTAGTAATAACATTAGTTTAAGACTTATTCCATAACCGAGAGATAAAACAATTTATTATTACGTTTGAATATTTAATTATATGACTTTGTTAGTAAAATTATCCTCAATGACTCTGAGTGAGAATGCTGATAAAATAAAATTAGTTTGGAGTTTTTGACTCTGGGTAGTGAGGTTAGCTACCCTGGATAACCCAATAAAGTCAGTGCGTTATCAAGGCCTTTCTGTCTTATTTTCATAGTGGACCACAGGACGGGACCCACACCAGTCAACACCCAGGTACCTACTGACTGCTAAGTGAACATGGACAGCAGGTGTAAAGTGACTAACACTCAGATACATACTTACTGTTAGGTGAATAGGGATAGTAGGTGTCAGGAAACATGCTCAACCTTTCCCACTCATGCCGGGGACTAAACCACGGCTACTCAGTGTGTGAGGTGAGAACACTGCCATCCGAGCCACCAGACACTCTTCAGGACAGGCAGAGTAGTATAAAAAATGTATGATTTTCTAACGAATATGTTAAATTCAGCTGTGTCATAGGAGAATATTCTTTTAGCCTCTGCAGTCTTATAATAATAATAATAATGATAATAATAATAATAATAATAATAATAATAATAATAATAATAATAATAATAATAATAATAGCAATAATTTTTCTAATTATTGTTATTATTATTTGGAAACTTTAATTCAGATCATGAGATCAATACACAGATAAAGGCACTTACCGATATCTGAATGTTATTCATTAAAACTGACACGATAACAAGCATAATGAAAAAACAAGAAAAAAATGGTTTATCACGTGAAAGCAATGTAGCATGACAAATTGATAATGAGTGTAAAAATCTGGGCAGTTACATGATGCAGGGCAGAGAGTACAGGAGAGGGGAAAAAAGGCAGAAACTTGAGGGAGCAGCAACAATCACGGGTACAACTCCCATAAATTTAAACATTTCCTGATTTTGACTAGTCCCTAAGTTCCCAGACGTCACTATTGATATTTTTTATAATTGCTTTCGGTTAAATATATGCTAATTAAGACTCAAAGAACATTGTAGATTTACGAAAAGCGTTTTTAAGAGATTAATGATGGGCCGTACATAAGAAAATTAATGTAGTAAAATGAAACTATAATATGGGAGCGTCTTTTAACGTATTGAAGAACGAATGATACAAGGAATCTGATGCACTGTTGAAGAGTATGAAAGGTACTGTAATAATACGGAATAATTAGCTTAGGTTGTCTGCAGCCTCTTCACCTCTTCTGTCACATGTCCCTTATAGCTAGGTTTTCCATATGTCCCTTTTTGACCGGGTCTGCCACGATTTGAAAGTTCTATCTCTAAGTCCCGGTCAGTTTGTCCCGGACAAAAACATCGCAACAATAAAAAAAATGATAAAGGAAAAACAGAATTAGGAAAAACAGAAATTTCAATAAATTTGCTACACTGTGCATGTCTGCGCTTGTTCTGCAAAATAAACATTGATTTAAGTTGCAGAGTTTTATGAGAAAAAATAATTAAAAAAAAAATTACTGAGGAAGGTCCCTTTAGTGAAAAATACGAATGGTTCTCCGTAGAGTTATAATATATATATATATATATATATATATATATATATATATATATATATATATATATATATATATATATATATATATATATATATATATATATATATATATATATATATATATATATATATATATTTGCATTCTGTTGTCCTTAATCAGAAAAAATGGCACATTTTAGCCGTCATTTGCTTGCAGGAAAAAGAAAATATATCTATTCTATATATTTTATGAACATTTTTTTTTTCAAAACGCTAAATATGTCCCAGTTTGAGTCAAGGAAATTATGGTAAGCCAACTTCAAGCACTCTTATGGCTAATTATACCTCGCTTCATAATCTTTAAAATACGCCACACTCGTGTCTTCTCTCACGGCTTTAGCGTCAAAATCAGATGCGAGGCTTTTCTTCAAGCAACCAAGCTACGACAGCCTCACAGAAGAAAAGTTTTATCATAACTAGCTCGCGGCCGCCTCGTTCAGCAGGAACACTTGTCAGCCTTGAGATAAAAATGTTTATATACAATTTATACTTATTTTAGCAGATTGTACGGCATCTTAAATTCTCGCCTGTGTGGCTATCATTAAGGTGGCTCATTTGCAGTTACAAAGGCCACACTAATGAAGTCACTGGGTATGAGAAAAGATGTACCATGAAATCTGCTGGGACTGCAAGATGACACTGCAGTGTCACAGTTAGCGCCACTAATACAACTACGTCACGAAAGTGCTGGTTGTAAAATTAGCGCTTCAGCTTTAAGCCTGATGTTTGCTTGAACCATGGTTCAAGTACGCTGGAACCATGGTTCAAGTACACTAGAACAATGGTTCAAGTACGCTAGAACTATGGTTCAAGTACACTGGAACAATGGTTCAAATTCCAATCCATTCTTCTGTTTATTCACACACACACAAAACATAGCTTACTGGCTCTTATTATTATTAATAAATATTATATATATATATATATATATATATATACATATATATGCAAACTTTTGCACTTTCTCTAACTTCCTGACGTGCTTGACCCGGTGTGGGTTTCAAACTGGTGCTGCATACTCCATTATGAGTCTGACGGATATGTTGTAGAATCTTGAACGATTCCATACTGAGGTATCGGAACCCTATTCTCAGGTTTGCCAGGCGCCTATATGCTGCAGCAGTTATCTGGTTGATGTGCGCTTCAGGAGATGTTTTTCGGTATTATACTCACCCCAAGATCTTTTTCCTTGAGTGAGGTTTGCAGTCTTTGGCCACCTAGCCTATACTCTGTCTGCGGTCTTCTTTGCCCTTCCCCAATCTTCATGACTTTGCAGTTGGCTGGGCTGTGTATATGTGTGTGTTTGTGTATATGCGTATATGTATATGTGTGTATGTATATGTGTGTGTATATGTATATGTGTGTATGTATATGTGTGTGTATATGTATATGTGTGTATGTATATGTGTGTGTATATGTATATGTGTGTATCTATATGTGTGTGTATATGTATATGTGTGTATGTATATGTGTGTGTGTTTTAGTCGCTGCGGGATAAGAACCGCATATCCCCATCTCACAAAAATCTATATCCACCTATGTTCAATAAAATTATAAATTTACTCAAACAGTTCCCAAAACCAACTAGAATCTTCTCTTAAGTAATAAACAGCAGTGTTGAAAGTTTGAAGTCGATCAGAAGGTCATTTTAAAGTTTTCCCCTGAAAACTACAAAGAAAGAAAACAGAAACCTAACAACCTCTCTTGGTATTCCCTTTGTAGATAATTAAACAAATATTTGTCAGTGAATGATGGTGAAAGTTTTTCTTTTTCGGGCCACCCTGCCTTGGTGGGAATCGGCCAGTGTGATAATAAAAAAAAAATATTTGTCAGCAAATATTTCTGCGTAATTAATGATAGTTTAATAACGATTAGTAGAACAGTTATTTAGACATCTTTTCCTTCAGTAACTACTGTTGGGATAGTAAGTGATACAAACATAACTTGTGTCTTACTCGAACATAAGCCATTATTGCCATACCTTCATCACTTTATACGTATTAATAACTTTTCTACAAAATGAATGCGGGGTATTGCAAAAATAATAAGAGCTTCCTTTGGTATTATTTCCTTTGAAACTGTCCTCACCATAAGAAGTAACCATCTCTAAATAACAGATTTAAATTAGATAAATAACAGATTAAGAAAGGACATAGGTAATTACTGGTTTTCAGAGGTGTCGATGCGTGGAACAAAAGGGTGGAAAATTTAAACTGATGGAATCACTGACACAGCAACTCGTACTGAGGGAAACTCTCGCCTCCTCTTACCTTCCTGAGGCCAGATTAATGTCTTCTTCTGATGAGACTTGGCCAAGCTCTCAGTTACGCCCAAGTTTTGCTAATCCGTGAAGATAGCTGTCATAATCCAGGCCATCACTTCCCTCCAGCGTCTCCCACAAGGCACGCTGAGGACCCACATGACGTCCCTCTCCTTTTATCTTCAGTTATTTAATCTGCGAAATGTATTCTTTGTTTGCCATGGAAACTTCTTGAAAAATTGGAATGAAGTTAACAAAGTTGTCGTACGTGTTGATGCTGAGGTAAGCTGAGGGATGCTGGTGTATCACAGGGAAGGAAAACAAAATGGACTGCGTAACGCACTACATGGGATGAATAATTAAGGCCAGACTGGACTTCCAAATTTTCGTTATAAAGACGGTAAGTGTAGAAAGTTAGACCAGGATGGAGCTTTCACACCAAGTAAACCTTTTCCAACTGTCTAGACGACTCTAGATAGAACAGAACCTCAACTTACGTTCGATTCTCGACGCATTAGATTGCGGTAATTTTTGAAAAATTGAACCATTCCTGAAATTATATATTAACTTGTTTAGTTAATGTTAGGTTAGTATTATGTCTTTGATTATAGCGTAAATTATCCAATAACTACACATGGTTAACGACAATTGGCCAAATTACACAACAGCAGCTTAATTCGTGAGAAACAATACGTTAGTTATTTACCGATTAGTTGGTAGATTGGGTTTTAAGCCTACCGACTACACGACTATCATGAAGGCTCCATATAACCTGTTCACCACCAGTCCAGAACACTTTTATTCTTGAAATAAGAATTAAAGTAAACTTTAATAATGAATGTACTGAAAGACCTGTGTCTATATATGTATATATTACGGATAGTGTAAAGACTGACTGGTAATACGGTGCTTCCTGCCGCTGTGGCAACTGCCACCCTGGTAATTGCCACCCAACTGCTGTTTGATGGCGTAGTAACACTGCCACCTGATGATGCAGTAACAACGCTGCCTACTACTTGACTAAACATCACTGCCACCTGCCACTTGATGACACAGAAACACTGCCACCTGATGGCGCAGCAACAATGCCACCTGCCACCTGATGACGCAGCAACAATGCCACTTGCCACCTGATGACGCAGCAACAATGCCACCCACCATCTGTTTCCTTCTCTGGAAACATTTGCCTCCCTGGAAACTTATGCAACTCTGAAAATATATGCCTTTCTGAAAATACTGTACATACCTCTCTGGAAATATATGCACCTCCGATAAGTGTGCATACCTGTCTGGAAATATATGCCTTTTTTAAAATATATGCTCTTCTGGAAGTATATGCGTCTCAGCATCTCTGGAAATCTGAACATTTGACCAGTGTATGCTCACAAGATTAAGCTTTAGGTTTAAACACGGTGACTTAATGAACAGTTTATACTATACACCTCATGTTCAGAGACACCAGGAGAAAACCTTGTTGGAAGAGGGAGAAATAGAGTGAGAGAGAGAGAGAGAGAGAGAGAGAGAGAGAGAGAGAGAGAGAGAGAGAGAGAGAGAGAGAGAGAGAGAGAGAGAGAGAGAGAGAGAGAGAGAGAGAGAGAGACCCAAGTTACATTCCGTTACCCTCTCGTCTCATTCTTTAAAACGTACGTCACATTACCTAAAACGTACGCCACATTCTGTAAAACGAACATATTCAAAAAAGATGAGAGGAAACAATCTTTTATAGACATTACACGGAAATACATCTGGACTGATGGTGTTGTTATAAAGCATACATCAACATTTATTATTATTATAATCAAAAAGAAGCGATAAACCACAAGGGCTATACAGCGCACATACATCAACAGAAAGCCGAATCATTGTCCCAACAACAGATACACCAACAGTAAGCCGAGAGGTCGCTGGCATAGTCAACAGCAGATACACCAACAGTAAGCCGAGAGGTATCACTGGCATGGTCCGAACAACAGATACACCAACAGTAAGCTGAGAGGCCACTGGCATGGTCCAAACAACAGATACAGAAACAGTAAGCCGAGGGATCACTGGCGTGGTCCCAGACCAACCTATCCTCACTTAACTACGTTAATTGTCTAACGAGATACTCAACGTCAATTTCGTATCGCTTCATGTAAACTCACAAATTCTATTTATCTAACTTAAATTAGATAACGTTAAAAAACATAAAAAACTATTATTTTTAACCACAGAGAAACTATTTATAATAAAATAACCAGCCACGATACGTCTGGCCGAATGAAACCCAGAAACGTTCATATCTCCACGAGCATCACTGATGGTGCGGAGATGAACTGACAAAACAGTAGGAGATTAAGGACATTGTTGAAGTATTGTGCCGTGTTATGAGACAAGCTTCCACCCAACACACTATCGATTCAAACTGATATTCACCATAGTGCATTATATTTACCCAGGGAGCTGTGAATCAACCTCTGCAACCACGTATAGGCAAGTACAAATGCATACGAAGGTATGTACTGCCCCACACGTAAAATAGAATGTGGATAAGAGAAAATTTCCAAAGAGTTATAATAAAAAAATGAAAACACTATAGATTCACTCGCTGGCTGATCACAAGATTCACTCGTTGGCTGATAACAAGATTCACTCGCTGGCTGATAACAAGATTCACTCGTTGGCTGATAACAAGATTCACTCGCTGGCTGATCACAAGATTCACTCGTTGGCTGATAACAAGATTCACTCGCTGGCTGATAACAAGATTCACTCGCTGGCTGATCACAAGATTCACTCGCTGGCTAATAACAAGATTCACTCACTGGCTGATAACAAGATTCACTCGCTGGCTGATAACAAGATTCACTCGCTGGCTGATAACAAGATTCACTCGCTGGCTGATAACAAGACTTAAGACACCATGATAACCACTTGCACTCTTATAAAAAAAGAAGAGATGAAGATTTCTTAGGAAAAAACTGAAATCACAATCGTACACTGAAAAAAATTGAGGAGTTGAATTCATGCTAGAAAAGAAGTTTCTTCGGAAGACAGAATACTAGAACAATAGAATGAATTAATAGAGAAGGTAATTACTGCTACAACCATTGAAATTACTGAAGACGGTAGACCAGGAGCACAGCTCTGTTTCTGTAGCTGCTTACAGGTAACAGCAAGTTAGTAATTACACATGAGCGCGCTCCTTTAAGTTTACGGAGCACCAGATTAGAGCCTACACCTTATGAGACATGTAAATATTAAAAAAAAAAAAAAGTCACTTCCTAGGCTTGCAGGGAGACTTAGAGCGGAAGGAACACATACAGAACTTGATATGACATACAGATACACATTGTATGAATAACTAAGATAGGGTCAGAGGAGCCCATATGTGGAATTTAGGATGCAAATGAATTACTGAGACGTCAGGAAATACTTATTCAGGTCCCAGGAGAAGGGTGGGGCTTGTGAAGTGAAATGACCTAGTACTAGACGAACACATGACAAACTCAGACTCCAATCACAGTTTTAATAGTAGGTACACAAAGACATGTTCTAATGATACCTAATGTTTGTAGCTAATTGGTAGAGG